>NC_052618.1:42608740-42880188 GCF_016545825.1 Eucalyptus grandis
TAATTTGGACCTATTTTGGTGGCTTTTATTATATAGTTTGTCTCATGAATGTTTGGTTGCAGGAATTGCTGTGGCAAGTGTCATGATGATCACGACTTGCTTGGTCACTCTCATCATGCTCGTGATATGGAAGACACGCATATGGTGGATCGTGCTCTTCTTCACCATCTTCGGCTCGATCGAATTGCTCTATCTCTCGTCGGTCTACTACAAGTTCAAAGAGGGCGGTTTTCTGCCGCTTGTGTTCGCTGCCTTCCTCATGATCATCATGATCATGTGGCACTACGTCCACAAGCAACGGTACATGTACGAGCTCAAGAACAAGGTCTCAGCTGAGTTCATCAGAGATCTTGCTGCGAACCGAAGCATCAACCGGGTCCCCGGGGTTGCCTTCCTCTACTCTGAGCTCGTGCAGGGCATTCCTCCAATATTATCACATTTTGTGGAAAATATTCCGTCTATCCATTCGGTTCTAGTGCTCATCTCGATCAAGAACCTCCCGATCAGCAAGGTCGCACTCGAGGAGCGGTTCTTGTTCAGGCAAGTCGAACCAAGGGGCTTCAGGATGTTTCGCTGTGTTATACGGTATGGATACAATGACAAGATCGAGGAGCCGCACGAGTTTGAGCACCAATTGATGGAAAACTTGAAGGAATTCATCCGGCATGAGTACTTCTTGCTCGAGGCCGGGAACAATGATCACAACCGAAAGGATGAGATGGCCAAAATCAATGGACCCCATTCGACATTGCTTGCAGAAGCTGGACAGGCCAAGGGATCAACCGTCCAAATGGTGGAGTCGCTGCCGCAGCCAGACCCGTCCAATCTCTCTTCCAGTTCTATCCAATCATTTAACGTGGTCACGTCAACGAATTCTCCCAATCGAACTATGTTTAGTCCGATCCAAGTGGCCGAAGAGGAGATGCAATTTGTGCAGAAAGCAATGGAGAAGGGTGCGGTGTACCTCCTCGGGGAAGCCGAGGTGGTCGCCGAGCCAAACTCATCCGTGTTCAAGAAGATCATTGTCAACTACGCCTACAGTTTTCTCAGGAAAAATTTCAGGCAAGGTGATAAAATTATGGCGATCCCAAGGAATAGGCTCCTAAGGGTTGGTATGACATATGAGATATGAATGAAAAGAGAACACTGCTTGTGGTCATATATAATGTAGCAATTATTAATGGGAAAGTCGCTAAATGCATGTTTGGAGTGAGAGCACACGTTTAGGAAATTTTATTTTATTTTTTGATGCCGAGAGGATCCGGCCTCAAAAAAAAAAAAAAAAAAAAAAAAAACATTTCCTTAACTTGTGCTCTCACTCCAAACATGCATTTAGCGACTTTCCCATTAGTTAAATGTTATGTTCACGTTTAATCACTATTGGCTTTCTTTAATAAAAAAACATATTTTGCAATGTACCTCTTGTGCATCTATTAATAAATGTTCTAGCCATGTTGTAAATTACCTTTTCCCTGGATGATGCAAGAAAATTCAATTAGTGAATCAATGATATCCACTAATGTTTCGGGCTGTTGATTAAACACGCTTAGTAGGCAGACGAGCTTGAGTATTGTTAGAAAATGTCTTGATTTTGAACTCAGTGAGAGAGGCCTGTCCGAGTTGAATTATAGGGAAGCATATCGATAAAGAGAAAGTCTGGAAATTAGATTTTGTGAACGTCCTAATTTGTGCCATTTGAACTCCTGATTTCCTTTTCGATGTTGGAGTCCAAGTTGGAGAAGGAATACGATGTCCTATATTACATATATTTCAAGAAGTGGTTCTATAGCTGCACAAAGAAAGAAGTCCACAAGCCATTTCAATTTTTCAAGTTTCTTTTTCTTGTATTTCACTCGGTAATTTGTGTAGTACATCCAATTGAGATCACTTCTTTTGCTGAAGGCGTGAGTATTTGAAAGCTGCAAGGTAATTCTCTATGATATGTCGAGCAATTACATGAGATGTGTTCTCATCATGTGATGCCTCGCATGAACCAATTCACCACTTTCCATGTTGCAAATAGTGGTATAGTCCTTATGGGAATTACATAGTTTGCAAGGTTATGGGGATTGGGACAATTCAGATTGGAATGGACATTGGGGGTTGTTTAAACTAATAGATGTGAGGCATGACGATGTTGACTAAGAGAGCGTTGTTGAATGGTCGAAGACATGAAAGTTGGACTTGTGTGAGCATTGCATCTAATGGGAAATGATGCTAGATTAAATTTGGTATAGCTTGCATTCAGCCAAAAATCGGTTAAGTACACATCATTGAGACGTCTAGAGCCCATATCCACATCCATCAAAAGAAAGTGTCTGCTATATGCTGACATACATTGACAATTATTCGAGGAACGTACGAATTTACTTTTTACGGTACAAATTCGAGGAATATGCTTGATTCAAGAAGTTTAAATCGAGTTGATCAAGAAGTAATTAGATAAGTAGATCAAGTATCAGAACAAATAGCAAGATTACTGAATCTTGCCAAAAAGAAGGGAATGCAAACACAAAACAATGCTTGAGACACCACAACAAAATGATGCCCTAGAATGAATAATTGAATTCCACTTGAAGAAGCTCGATGTATGCTTTCATATGCAAAACTGGGCGAGGAATATTTTGTCGAAGTAGTGAACACGATTTATTACCTGGTCAATCGATCTCCATCATCTACTATCGAGTGGAAGACTTCTTAAGAAGTATGGTTGGTAAAACCTATTAATACTTCATATTATGAGAGTTTGGATGTCATGCATATACCCATATGAGTGACATTAAGCTTGAGTCAAGGATGAAGAAGTGCATATTTCTAATTATGCACATAAAGTGGAAGTTTTTAGGAAGAAATTCATCAATTCTAGTCACTTGGTTTTCTAGTCAACAAAGACATGATCTATGATGAGACTATTATGCTTCAATGGAGTTGTCACGAGACACAACTAGTAGAGCCAATGAATTATGACCTCAATAGTGAGATGAACCTGTAGGTGTAGACTCTGAAGACCTCATAGATAACAAAGGTTAAGAATGGAGGTGAGCAATATTTCCTAAAGCTGGCCATATTATTGACATCCAAATATGTTTGCAAAGTTTGTCATACTTATTAAAGAAATTTTCTTAGAGATCAAATTCGCCCATAACGGTGGAATTCAATCCTTGATAAAAACCAATTAATTTATGCAACGTTCTATTTATTTCCTTCTACATGTAAAAGCTAGAGGCACAATAGATCATTAGTAGCTTGGTTTCCATTCGGATAAATCATTTGTGCATTCCATAATGATTGAGGATAGAATTCACCAATAATGATGCAATCTAACTCCTAAATGAAAAATGTTTTTGTTCCATCATCCTGCACTCATTTTTCTCATTGGACTTTTTTTTTCGCACTTTTAAACTAGGGATATCATTATAGTTTCCTTACCTTGGGCTTGGTGATCAAATGTTTTATAGATCAAGGCTCCGAAATCAACGTTGCCAGCCCAATTTATTTTTTATGGTAAACCCCATTTGGGTTTGTTAGCTCAATCCGAGCTCATTAAGCCTTATTAATCGGCCCATCAAGTTCCCTAACCCAATTTAGGCCTAACTATAATAAACTTGGAAGACCAAGGAGAGCTTGGGCCCATCAAGCTCGGCCTGGCAACCAACTCTGCTCGGCCCATCAAGCCTAAATCAAAACCTCAACAACCCTCCAGCATCTCTCACCAAACCTAATGCTTCGTGTGCTTTAGGGGACAAAAGGAATATTAGTGATGTCACCTGGGAGTACAAGTGGAGAACCTCCTCTTTTTCCTCTCCACACCTACATGGTTGGCACCCTCTCTCTCCCCTCTCTCCTAATTCTAGCTTTGCTCTCTCTTTTCTTTTTCTTTTTTCTTTTTTTGGTTGAAGGTTCATGCTCATTTCCAAAGAGGACTCTCCATTATTCACTTAGCTCACTCTGGAGTACACATAGCTTACTTTAGTCTCTCTCTCTATCTCTCCAACTTAGCCGACCTCTTCCCTACATCTCTCTCTCTCTCTCTCTCTCTCTCTCTCTCTCTCTCTCTCTCTCTCTCTCTCTCTCTCTCTCTCTCTCATTTTCATTTTCCTTCTTTAGAGTGCATTTTGTTCAAGTTTGCAAATAAGTTTTGGGTATAATACAAATGCTAAAAGTCAAAATTATTTGGGAAAATACAAATTGTATTTGGTAAAATCTCTTTGCAAATGAACTTTGAGTTGAACGCATGTTTGGCAAAGAAACTTTTGCAATAGGTTTTGGATATATATATATATTTGGAAAAATGAATCAAATCTTTTGTTGACCAGCAAAGGGCTACAACTGCTGGCGAGCCAAATCTAGCACCAATGGCCGTCGAATGGGCGACCTCCTCCAATGAGGGTAGTCAAAGACCTCAAGCAACTCTTAGCAAGGGTCGATCTAGGTGATGGTCACATGACCCTTGTGAGACCTAAGCGAGGGTTGCCTGAGGCCATGAGACCCATGCGGCAGTCACTTGGGTCAAGTGGGTCTCACCGAGGGTCACTCAAGGTTGTGTGACCTCCAATGGCCCTCGACTATGCTGCATGACCCTCATTGACGTTGCCCAACCTTGGGTGACCTCAACGAACAGCCGTTGGCACCAAATTTTACTCATCGGCAATCGTAGGCCTTCGTTATTCCAACGAAGAGTTGTCTCCTTTTTTTAATAAAAAAATTTAACCAAGGAAAAATCAGAAATTTGAAAAATTTGTGATGATAGTTTTGGAAGGTAAAAATTAGTTTCGGTATTTTGTCAAATGCTAAAAGCCCAATGATAATCCTTATTAGCATTGAGCTTTAAGCTTTCT
Source organism: Eucalyptus grandis (assembly GCF_016545825.1). Classification (NCBI taxonomy): domain Eukaryota; kingdom Viridiplantae; phylum Streptophyta; class Magnoliopsida; order Myrtales; family Myrtaceae; genus Eucalyptus; species Eucalyptus grandis. Next base: position 42,613,579 of record NC_052618.1, read on the forward strand.
CAAGACCAGCATTTGGCCGAAGGCTCATTCAAAATGATTGCCAAACATTCCAGCATTTTTTCAAGGGGCTTTAGAGATGAAAAATTCCTTGAGAATGCTAAACCAAACGCAACTTTATTCATACTTACACATTCAAAAAAACTCTCTCTCACCAGTCTCTCTTCCTCTCACCCTCCTAGCACCACCCTCTCCTTTCACGCTGTTTCATCTCTCATCTTGTTGTCGTCACCCTAAAGTTACCTCGTTATCCTTGCTCAAGGTAGAAAGCTATGCACACTTTTATGTAGTTTGCCAATGATATCGGGTTTAGAATGGGAGTTGAAAGCCGGAGTACAATGATTCCCCTCACCCTAGCAAGCGATGCAAACTCAATATCTCAATCTATCGGTTTACCGAGTTGGTTATGGCATTTCATTTTTATAGTATGTTGATCTAGTGCTTTTCCTTGAAAACCTATCTTCATTTTTCATTAGCCAGGAGCCCTTAACTTTATTTGCATTGCTAGAATCTTCTCCTATTTAAGTTAAAAGTTAAATTGTATGCGAAAATAAAGCTTTTGTCACTATCTTACATTGAATCACTCTAGAGTTTATTACATATTAATGGCTTGATTTCGAGTCTCATTAGTGTTGTTCACATGATTTCACATGATATTAGGCCTCAGGGTTGCCTTGGGATTTTTCCATGACAACCGTGCCCATTTGAACAAAAAATGAGCACCGAACGCTCGCTGTCTAGCACCTTTAGTGTGTTGAACAGCGGACTCTGGGACTCATTATGATCAATTTGAGGGCTCTAGGCAAACACGGAGAATCTCTTTTACCTTAGTATGTCATTTGAGAAATTTCCTAGCATTATCAAATGTATTGGGGGCTCAAATAAGTGATTCAAGCCTGCCGTCCATTGGCTTTAACATGCTGAAAAAGCAGGTCTAGGGTTCTTATTTGACTCCAATGAGGGTCTTAGGACGTCCCCTTTTACATTAGTATGCGTTTTGGGTCAAAATCGCATGTTTAGGCTTTACGGTGGTTTAATTCACGTAACCATAGTTTATCTGTGGTTAATTGATGAGTTTAGTGTGGTTTATATATTTAATCATGGTATCTTTAGAATATTCGTCCATAAAATAGATGAGATCTATCATTAAATTAAAATGTTCATTTTGTATTTGTCCTAACACTTCGATATATGACTATGACAATACACGTATACTGGACCAATTGAGCGCATTTGCTGCATTTTCTAAAGATTTTTGCCTATTGCACTACATTCAAACTAAATATGTCTAATTCACGATTTCTACATTTTTAGACAGCTCTAGATACATGGTAAAACTTGACGAGCTTAATTATTTTAATAATATAGAAGTATTTTCGTCTTTTGAATTCATCAACACTATAGTATATTAGACTCGTCCTCAAAATACTTTGACTTTTGATATTGTAGACAATAGTTTTTGAGTTTGAGCCCATGAAGGAACCCGATCCAAATAGAACCTGTGGTTTGACACTTGAACGTAAGGGTGCATTTGATTGGACTTTAGGGGAAAACCTTTGAGAAAATACTAAGGACTTTAAGTTAAAGACGTTTGCATAATTTTAATTTAAAAGTCCATTGTGAAATACTTTTGAGCACAATAGTGTTTGGAGAAATTTACATTTACAAATGACTACCGTGATGCAATAAAAAAAAAAAAAAAAAATAATTGGTCGATGAAGGGCAGGCAGTTGCTGGTGATCGAAATCTGTTGCTGGCGGCCAATGTCTCAGGTTGCAAGACCTGAATCGACCATCGAGACCACCGACGAGGGCCGCCTAGGGTTGGCGACCCTTGGTGAAGGTTGTGCAACCCAAGTGAAGGCCACCTGAAGTCACGTGACCTTAGCAAGGGTCACTCGGTTGCGTGCCATGGAGGTCACACTATCAAACTCATCATCACAACATCTTGTCCTCCATCTTCTTCTCCACCATCTCTCAATCTCTTTTCTCGAGGACCATGAAGAAACAAAAGCTCGACGGTCTCGGCGTTGGAGGGCTGCATGCTCTTCGACCTCCTCTCCAAGGAGATTGTGTTCCTAATCCTCGACTCCCCGGATTGGGACCTACTTTACTGCAAGTCCCTCTCCCTCATCTACTGCTCTTTTCACACCATCAAGTCCTAGCATTGAGAGTCTCTCCACCACCTCAGCATCGAGCACCTCCCCACCGCCCTTGCGCGCTACCCCAATGCTGCTGCCCTCGACCTCTCCCTCTGCCCCTGCGTCACCGACGCCTCCCTCACCATTATCGTCGCCACCCATGGGGATGCCCTCTGCTCCCTCAACCTCTTCAAGTCTTGGTTCTTCACCATCACCGAACTGTTGGCTCGTGATGACTTAGGCAACCTAGATCTGAGTCACCGGAGGTTGCGAGACCTCTTCGTAGAGGTCATATGACCTAGATCTAGGTCACGACAATACAACTCACAAGAGATCATCGAGTTCTCATGACTGGTCGGCAACGGTCACCACGACCACATCAACCTCACGTCAACCTCTTTCTAGCCCGTTGCTGGCCTCTCACAACCCCATGCAACCTCGCTGGCTAACCTCAACGGAGAAAAAGGTTAATAGTCGTGAGGGAAAAACTAGAAAAACTAAATGTCAATAAAGATATTTTTTGAAGAAAATTTTTGTCTTATTTCCCTCTTAGCATGCTGAGAAGGCTAAATGCCCAAGGTAGCCTCATATCTGCCTTGGACTTTCAGCCTTCCAAAGGCCTATTTTCTCTCAATCATCTTTGCAAAAAAAAAAATTCCCAAACACCATTTTTTTAGCCCAAAGGGTTTTGGATGCCCAAAGTGGCTTGGAAAAGCCACTCCCAAATGCACCCTAAGAAATTATGTGCAATACTTTCCATCTTGGGAGTTGGATCCTAGGTTGAGTCGAATAAAAGAGATTTCCTATATTGGATACAAATATGTATCCCAAAGTGGCAAAAAGCTTTTGGCTATAATGTAAAAATGTGTTAAGTCAATAGGTCTTATGGTTTCATTTTATATCTTTTTATAAGATTGATAAATTATTTCATAGGAATTGCAAGACTAAACATTATCCTATTATAGTAAATATTATTCTATAAATGGTTTGGTGATCATCAACATTTTTAGGGATGTTTCTCCAATAAAAAGTTGGCAAGCTTCCTTATGGCGTGCTCATCACTCAAATCATGCGGTCCAATGGTATTGATTTTGCTAACGTTGCTGACCAGAGCTTGGTCAATATTGAAATTGGGAAGGAAACGCTGAAAAAGATGATGTTAAGAATGTCTACGGAAGGATGGATTGACCCTAGGAATGAGGTGATTTCTATCGGCCAAGGCACCCGTGCTTGTGCAGATGTAGTAAACTGCTCATCGACCCTATCTTGAAAGATCACCATCTCCTGTGGGTCTACCTATCTCTTCTGCTCTTGTGCAAGTCCAAGTGGATGTTCAGGAATTAATGACTTTAATCGCTTCCATTAGAAATATCTTGTGAAAGCAGAGCGAACCATTCTAAGCCTGAACTGTTACAACCCTCTTTAACCAACCTAGAATAATCTCCGCCTACTATCCCTTCCCAGCAACGCAATTGCTCTTACCAACCTTAGATTTTACTATGTTTCGTGCTTGCTCGCCTTTGTTTCTTGAACAGTTGCTATTGGCTGATGTATGCTTCTATTCAAACTTAATAGAACCATCTTTTGCATACTACTTATGTTATTTTTGCTAATGACAAAAGGGGGAGAAAATGGCTGAGATGTGATAATTGCTATGATTAACTAAAATATGGAGAATGATCAAATGCGTTGATAATCTGTATATATGGTGATGTCTTGTGATAATCTGAAATGATATCACTAAGATAGGGAAATCAATAAGTAATTGCACATATTAATAGTTTATTCAAATTGTTAACATATTGTCTCCCCAAACTTGTCTTTTGATGAATTTCATCCCTATTTTATTCGTCATCTTTTTTTGATTTATCATAAGAATATTGCTAATCAAGGAGTGTGAAGCTTATTGATAATGTCACTCAAACTCTTCTAGAATTCATCTCTGAGTTCATTGAAAATCATTTGAAGATCCTATAATCAACTTAGTTACGCTAGATTGATAATTATCACTTCTGCAAACATTTACTTTGCTTGCAAATTCATTGCAAATGTTTTTATCAGATTTACGAGATAGTTTTCTCATCATAAAAAAAAAAAAATGGGGAAATTGTTGGAAAATTAGCCTTAGAAATTTTAATGGTCCCAAAAATATCATTGGAATAATATTTAATATAATAATTGCATATGTTCGTGCTGATTATTCGAGACTACGTGATATCTGTGATGTATTTTCATTGGAAGGAGATCACAAGATGTTTGGCCGTAAATATCACCAACTAACTATGATAATTGGCTTTTGACGATTTCTATATGGTTGAGGTTGATGATGCTGGATAATGATCATTTGAGGATGTTTGTGGAGACTTAAATATAGCTATTGGTAGCTGAACTAACATAGCAGGAGAATTGGAAATCGTCAGAGAACGGTAAATAGCTTTTGTCAGAATTTTCAAAGTGACCAGCAATAGCGCAGGACCTATTTCGAGGAAGCTTGTTAATGTTCATAGAAAATGACTGTATAGATAGTCTAGCTTCTGAACAACAATTAGTGAAGAATCCCGATGGCTTCTTGCTTCTTAGGATAATCTCTAACAAAATGACTGAAGATGTCTATATAAGAGAAGATCATTGAAACCAAATGGGTTGGACAAAAATCTAGAGTAAGTTGTGAGTTTTCAACTATGCATTTTAAGCAAATAGTGTTTCATTCTCTTGAGATCACCAATGTAGTAATCTTGCTACATTCTAATCATGAGAAGATTAAGTGTACAATCTTGATAGTAGTATCCAAGTCCCGATAGCGTGATTTATCATCTGATAGGATCAATATTTGTTAGTTGTAACTTATCTTAATGATTACTAGTACAATCCAACTTAACATGTAATTATTAGTCTTGAGAGTAAACGTAGGCTTAGTGAATAAGCCAAACCACTTTATATTGTTGTGTGCTCTTCTTGCCTCAGTTCTTATTTAATCAATGGCACATTAGCATAAGCAGATATCTCTAAAATTTGCTTCTCGTAGTTTCAAAGTATTGGCTGTTGATTTCCACATCATTTTTAATATTCTATCAATGCATATAGATTCTTCCTCTAGGTCGCATATTTAGACTTGACACAATTGTTTTACTATATTTGATAGAAGTGACCGTGTCTGCAAATCCTTGTGGAGGGTTTAAGTTGCAGGTAAAGGTCCTTAATTAGGAAGTTCAAGCGCAGTGTGGTATGGCGATTAAGCTTATGAGGTGTCGTGGGAGAGTACCAATGATCAAGTTCAAGCGAAATGATTGTGACTTGACTCAAATGTCGAGCCAAACTGGAAATTGTTGAGAATATGTCTTAAGTTTAAGTCCATGAAGGCAAATTGATCCAAGTAAAAATTCTATTTCAAAGTATGATTTCTGATTTGACCCCAGGATAAGCAAGAAATTGTTGAAATGCTTTCCATGTTGGACTTGGATTCATAGTTTGAGTAGGTTTCCTAATTTAAGCTAAAAGAGGTTTTCTTTTTTCGATAGATATATGCGTGTGTGCGCACGCGCGACATGGCTTTTTGGTTTTTGACCCTTAATGAATGGGGAGCTTTTTAGCCAAAACAATTAATTTAGTGGTGCGCTCATGAATTACATCCCGAAGAAATTGTAAATGTTCAAGTTAATAGATACTGTGACAAGATTTGTGTATTATTTTGTAAGATTGAGAAATTGTAAATGTTTAAGTCAATAGATATTGTGACAAGATTTGTATATGAGTAAACTAGAACTCGTGCAAACACGGGTAGCTTACTAGTTATATGCGACTGTCAAGGATGTGCTATGGTGCAATACCTTCGACTTTACAATTTAAACTTTTAATACTTAAAATAAGATGGGCATTTTTTATCCTCATTGTTATGGAGTACTGTTTTAATTCACACCAACTTTATTTGGGATGCTAATGTAACTTTATTATCACTTAGGTTTGTTTGTTTTATGGAAATTAAATGATTTCATAAATATTTCCTAAAAAACGATCATTTGGAATGCTTATAAAAATGAATGAATTATTCATTCTACAAAAAAAAAAAAAAATTATTCCTGAAATTATTAAGTCATAAATTATTGTCAATAATAACAAAATTCTTCATTAACTAATTATCTTAAATGATACTAGAATCAAATTTTAAATTATTCACTTTCGCGAAGCAAATACACATTCAATTAAAGTGAGAATTCGTAGAACAATTTAGGTTTCTTTTTTATACTGAATGATTGTATAGTTCAATATAGGTAATTTAATTTTAAATACAAATGGACAAGGCAGCACGTTTCCCGACATGTCACTTGCCTAAAAGTCAACTAGGCATGGCGTATGACGATCCAATATCCATCCATGTTCCGTGAATTTAGAATCTCAACTCGCCTGTCCAGTAGCGTACGGAGGTTGACTTTGGACGCATGATTTGATCACTCTCGCTGTGCACTTGGATAACCGTAATTTAAAACCGACAATGAGTGCTACGACTATATCGCGATAATGCAAATTTAATAATAAAGTTCGCTGTCAAACGTTTATAATAATTAATCTACTTTGCTTGGTCAATTGTTATCCGCAGTCACTGCGCCACGCCTCTTCCCATTTTTGGGTTTTGGCGAAGTTCTCAATTAGGGATGGATTTATTCAGTTTTGAGCGTGCATGAGGAGATTTGGACAAAGGCCATGCTCTTAATCATTTTCTGTAATTCTTTGACGACCCTTAGAATTTCCCCTTACCTTTTTAAAATACATCAGACAAACTCCATGTATTTATTAAAAAAAAAAAATGTAGAGAATATTGTGCCATTTGGATTATGTGAGTTCGTTGGCGAATTATATAAGATCAATTTAGGAGGAACATACTCATAATAGGCCTTGGGAGACCCCAGGTGAAGGAAATGGCAGGAAGATACTCCGAGTTCTAAATTCTCTCTTTTCTTTTCATCTCGCAGAAATTAAAAATTTGCAAGAATATTGCACGCAAATTTCATCACCTAAAACAAAGTGAAAGTTTAGGGTAGATGTCATTGTTCGGAACAAAACGCACACTAGCCTGAAAGTTCGGGAGGGGTTTTATGCAATTTCCAATAAAAAAGAATTGCTTGACAAAAGTAATTTTTCTCTTTGAATAATCTCGAGCCTTATCAAAGAAATAATGATTATTTTAGGGAATTAGATTACAAGACAATATTGTGACACACCTTATATATTCGGCCCAACTAATCCTCATTCCTCACTTATCCATGTAAATATATATCAATTAACATTAGAGAACTCTCCATAATGAAAAGATGAGCGATTTCAAAGACTATTCTAAATAGAGGTGGGGCGATTCAAATGCAAAATTTGTCGCATTCAAACCAATTGGGTGAAGTATGCAATAAAATTTGGCCACATAACTTTACGAAAATGATATTGTTGTCATCTGACATTATTTCTTTTATGCGAAGGTCAACCTCAATTCTTTTTGTGGGGCTAGAACCCTTGTGTGACAAGTATATTAGAAAGAGTAGGCTATTGGAGTAATATAGGACGTACATGAGGGGCATTGCCAGGGAATTCTTGAGATATTTTTCTTAGATGTCCCTTTCATGAAGTCAGACAAGATTGGCCTACATATTCACATTCACCTTGGGAGAAGTAAACAACTGTGTGGAAAATAGAAATATAAATTAGGTATCCAATTGACAACTGAATGGTTTTGTAGCATTGACAAAACTATGTTACCTCATCGGACCCGAAGAGCTTTTTAAGGCCCCTTTGTTTTCTTTTTGGTTCAGAAGGGCCACTTAAGACAACTATTATGATTTCTTGAATGACTACCAACGTGGGGCATTTTAAGTATCATATTGACTCATTTTTACGGTCACAGATTCAACTCCTATTGAGAGCACTCCACACATCAAATTAATGTGAAAGACCACTCTATGAGTAAAATCTCAAATACACCAAACTGACTTGGGGGACTGACATAAATCCCTTTGAGAGGTGGAACAGTCGAGATTTACTTAAGTAGGCTTGGACAACATTTGATTTATTATAAAAGGAAAAGCTTATACTATTAAGAATAGTAATGTCCTCTAAGGTAAATGAAATGGTTTTCATGATTGCCAATGTGGGGCTTTTCGAATTTTGCAAATTACACATTGCCATTTTCAATTTTCCAAATAACGTATGTATCCGTGTAATTAGTTTTGTCTTAAGAACCAACGTGTTTTTGACCTAGATGGCGGGGGAGTTTGCCCATTCTCATGATTTTTTCATCCAAGTCCTTGTTGATAGCACTGCATGAGTAAAATCCTAAATGCACAATATTGAGTGCCCTTAAGATCTTCTCAGGATGTGGACTAATTGATGTGTGCGAAAATAGACTCATACGCCACTTGACTCGCTGTACAAAACAAAAGCTTATGTTATCAAAAAATTGACTGATTGTATGTTATATTGTTGAGAATCCCCCAACTCAAAACTTGTACCTAGTAAAGTGACAAAAGGTTGAATGAAATGTGCACTAAATACTTAAAGCGAAAGAACGATACCGTGAAGATCAATGGTATACTTTGTTGTAGTGTGATAGTTTGAAATGTTTGGAGTAAGCGATTGAACAAGTTATTAACTCAAAGTAGGGAAAGCTTTCTAATTACGTATAATTTACGCTATTAGAAGAAATCATATAATTTTATCTCTTATGAAACCACAAATGAAAAAGAACACGATACATTCTCTCTCTATATGTCAATGTCATTTAATTATTAAAACAATGACAAAGAAAAGGGGGAAAACATTTTTTTTTGGGGGACGCGCGATGATTATTGGGGCCGGCACGTAAGATCCCTAGAGAATAGCTCAATCAATCACAGTTAATTAATTTTGATAAAATAATTTCATATAATAACATGAAGTGGGGCCTTTTTCCCAAAATATAACTAAAAATGGATTTCGTCCTAGATAAAGTCTTGAAGAGGCAAATTTAATCTCAAATAAGACCTTAAATTGACAAGCCGACCAAAACTTCACTAGTCGATGAACATGTGTGACTCACAGGACGCTTGGCAAAACATGACTAGGGCATTTTCATTCAGAAATATTTTCTTCTTTTTCTTTCTTTTTCTTTCTTCTTCCTTCCGCAATCATGTAAGTTTCGTGTGCTCTTTGTCTGACCGGGCAAACTAAGTTTGTCATTTGAAAATATTATTTGAGACAAGATTTGGTCTTGATCCTCTTTTGAGAAAAGACCCCCAATTAAAGTTATTACTCAACGTTTTCCCCGGGTTCTACCCTTAGCTGTGATCAACTTGCACTTTTCCTTATTGGGCTTTCTTTCTTTCTTCTGAATAGAACCTTGGAACTAAAAAAAATACATGTCATTATTGGAAACGCCCCTTAAAGGAAAGGGAAAAAAATGTAGTTAATAGTAGTTACATTAGTAAGAGATAAGTTTAGACAGTTGACTCATGAGAAAGTACATAGTTGAATCTATCTCAGCTAGCATATGTGGAAAGCGACAAAAGCGCGCAACTTACCAAGTCGATCAATGGGGCCTAGTCACCTTGAATAGAAATCCTTTTATCCTGATCCTATAAGCGAAACAAACACGTCTCACCGACAAAAAAAAAAAAAAAAAGTCAAATTTTTTTAGATAAACAAACCTCAATGATCACCTTTTTTTCCCATTAAACAGTTCGCACGATTTGTACAGCCGAATGTGCGGTTAAAGCGTCAGCACTCTCGAAGCTCTATAAAGTGCGGAACCATCCCTTCACGTTGAGAGAAAGGAACAGAACGAAAAAAGGCCGGCGAGGAGGAAAAAAATGGCGGAGAGGAAGGTGGTGGCGCTGGAGGAAGAAGAAGAGTCAGAGATCACGATGGAAGCGAGGGAGGGGGAGAAGACCAAGCTAAACATGAAGGAGCGAAAGGTCTCGTGGGCGAGGCTGCGCCGCGTTGACTCTCTTAACCTGGAGGCAGGTCGAGTCTCCAAGTCCCACGCGCACTCTTCCAAGGTGGTGCATGGAGCTATATTTTTCATCACCTAATTGTTTGATATTAGTGGATTTCAATAAAAAAAAAAGTGCTTTGAGTTTCTCCATAGTCCTTCTTGAAGTACGAATGCCTCCATTTTACTATAACGGACCTTTGAACAATTATTGCATCATGTCGATCACAAATGTCGATAGATAGTGGAAACTTTTTTTCTCCTTGAATAAGCAGGTATATTTCGTTTTTGCGATTGGAAGTGATAAATAAATGATTTACAGGTGAATTGGCAAAGAACATTAAGTTTGGCATTTCAAAGCATAGGAGTTGTGTACGGTGACATAGGGACATCTCCACTCTACGTGTTCGGGAGCACATTTACAGACAAAATTAAGAACACTCAAGACATTCTTGGGGTTCTGTCGCTAATTATCTACACGATTGTTCTAATCTCCATGCTCAAATACGTCTTCATTGTCCTCTTGGCCAATGACAATGGCGACGGTATGCTATTTTATCTCCGTTTTGCTTCACATACTTAATATTATCAGGATATGTACATGACCAATTATTGTAGGTTCACATGCCAATAATATATTCTTTTAGCATTTTCTTCTTTTTCGTGGCTACCAATGACTTGATTTTCGCAATTCTGATTGGTGTGCCTTGTGTGTATGCAGGAGGGACTTTTGCATTGTACTCTCTAATATGTAGGTACGCGAAAGTGAGCTTGATCCCCAATCAACAGCCGGAGGACCGAGAAGTTTCGAACTACAAGCTCGACCCTCCATCTAACCAGCTGCGACGGTCTCAGAAGATCAAGGAGATGCTGGAGAACAGCAGGATCGCCAAAATCATGCTCTTTCTCGTCACTATCATGGGCACTTCAATGGTCATTGGTGACGGTATTCTGACTCCATCTATTTCAGGTTTAAATCCGTGTCCTTTCTCGCTATTTATCATCAAACCCTTTCGAAGAATTCTTTCTCGTTACCATGCACAATTCGTGTACCGGATAATAGATGTGTCGCAGGTTTTTGTTTTCATGTCTTCATAGTTGAATGAAATTCAACTTGATATATCTGGAAATCATTCGAAAAAGGAAAATCAATGACTCCTGATGGTGCGTAATACGAGACAACTTTGCCAATATTATGATTGAGACTTCCACTCAGTGAAAACTGATAATTTCTTGTACTTAATTACAAAATAATATGGACGGAAATATATTTTGCACCATGGAAGCTAAGATTAAATCTCTGGTCCTTTTTTCCCTCTCTTTTGGGTTCCTGCAGTTCTTTCAGCAGTGAGCGGGATCAAGTCACTGGGCACAGGTAAAAATACGGTGCTTCATCATTGGTAAATTGGTGATACAAATGTGCTTCTAAAAACCATAAGTAGCTCCCTTCAATAAATGTATATGATGTATGGACATGCAGGCGCGGTGGTGGGGATATCGGTGGCGATCCTGATAATGCTTTTCAGCATCCAGAGGTTTGGGACGGACAAGGTCGGGTTCACATTTGCGCCCATCATCTTGGTCTGGTTCATGTTCATTGGTGGGATCGGGCTCTTCAACCTGTTCAAGTACGACATCGGCGTGTTGCGTGCCTTCAACCCTAAGTACATTGTCGACTACTTCAACCGCAACGGCAAGCAAGCCTGGGTCTCGCTTGGCGGGGTCCTCCTCTGCATTACAGGTCTGCCTGTCATATGCTCGTGTGTGTTTTTCCAGGAAAACAAGTTGGTAACAATTTTAAGCTCATTGATATGGATGGTTCAATTGAATCAGGCACTGAGGCCATGTTTGCCGATCTGGGCCATTTCAATGTTCCAGCAATCCAAGTAAGGAGATACAATTTCCTTTTCCTAAACTTTTAACAGAGGGAGGCTCTCGTTGACTTCTTTAGGAATAATTGATTGATTGTGCTTTGTTTATTGTTTTTTATTCGTCTCCGTGACTTCATCCATTGAGGAAAGGATGCTAATAACAAAATCTTGCTCACCAAGCACGGAATTTAGTTCTCTTTTCGATGAACCATACAATTGAAAGTTTCAAAGTCAACATTTTCCTTTTGGGTTAATATTACGAAAAGCATCAAACTGATACAGTTGTGATAAATTTATCACAAACTAATTTGTTAACCACAAAAAATCTCAAACCGGTACACCTATGATAAACCTGCCATTTATTAGTTTTTCTTAAATTTTGCCAACAAATTGCTAGGTTGGATAGCATATGGTAATTGTTGGGTGTACCGATTTACCATCCGTTTATCACAAATATACCAATTTGGGGTTTTTGACGGTTAAAATATTACTTATGGGTAAATTTTTCTTAGGTGTAACAGTTTTGAGTTAAAAAATTAATTTTAGATAAATTTGTTATAAGTGTACTAATTTAGAGTTTTTCTTAGTATTAATCCTTCTTTTTTAAACGATTAGTATTAATCCTTTCTTTTTTTAAAAGATCCTCAAGCGATGTATTTATGTCCCGCGCCCTAAATGCATGGCTAGTAACAAGTGTTCCCATGGTCGAGTTTGATTATTTGGGCGTACAATTGATGCAGATCAGCTTCTCTTGCTTGGTATGTCCTGCAATTTTGGCCGCATATTGTGGACAAGCAGCTTATCTCATGAAGCACCCTGACCATTTTGCCGATACATTCTATAACTCAGTCCCAGGTACGTAAAATTAGAATACAACGCCTGATTCTAATTTCATAATTTATATAATCTAGCGAAGAAAAATTATTAGTATGGTTTCCATGATCGAGACTTAGAAAATTGACCCGAATTAAGCTCCCGTAGGTAAAATCGCACGCGATGTCTTAGGATGAGATGGCAAAAGACTGTAAGGCCTCATGCCTGCAGTACAAATGAGCCTATGTTTCGTATCGTCTTGTGAATCCTGTTGATCAATGAGCAGGACCGTTGTACTGGCCGACGTTCGTGGTGGCGGTCGCTGCGTCAATCATCGCGAGCCAAGCAATGATCTCCGGGGCGTTCTCCATCATCTCACAGTCGCTGAGTTTGGGGTGCTTCCCAAGGGTCAAGGTGGTTCACACATCGACCAAGTACGAAGGCCAGGTTTACATACCGGAGGTGAACTACATGCTCATGCTCGCCTGTGTCTTGGTCACTGCCGGCTTCCAGACAACAACCAACATCGGCCACGCCTATGGTAAGTCCAAAGTGCGAGGTTTCCACGACGAATTGATTTGCTTTCCTTTCCATTCGGAACTTCTAAGTTCTAACGACTTTACATTAATTTGAACCGGTGCCATCGAAATAGTCTAACTGGACCTAATTTTGTGGCTTTCATAATTTAATTTGTCTCGCGAATGTTTGGTTGCAGGAATTGCTGTGGTGAGCGTCATGGTGATCACGACTAGCATGCTCACTCTCATCATGCTTGTGATATGGAAGACAAGCATATGGTGGATCGTGCTCTTCTTCACCGTCTTCAGTTCGATCGAAATGCTCTATCTCTCGTCGGTCTTCTACAAGTTCATACAGGGTGGTTTCCTGCCGCTCGTGTTTTCGGCCATTCTCATGACCGTCATGATCATCTGGCATTACGTCCACAAGGAACGGTACATGTATGAGCTCAACAACAAGGTCTCAGCTGAGTTCATCAGAGATCTCGCTACAAACCCAAGCATCAACCGTGTCCCCGGGGTCGCCCTCCTCTACTCCGAGCTTGTTCAGGGCATTCCTCCAATTTTATCGCATTTTGTGGAAAATATCTCGTCTATCCACTCAGTTCTAGTCCTCGTCTCAATCAAGAACCTCCCGATCAGCAAGGTCGCACTTGAGGAGCGGTTCTTGTTCAGGCAGGTCGAGCCGAGGGGCTTCAGGATGTTCCGATGCATTGTGCGGTATGGATACAAGGACAAGATGGAGGAGCCGCACGAGTTCGAGCACCAATTGGTGGACAACTTGAAGGAATTCATGCGGCATGAGTACTTCTTGCTCGAGGCTGAGAACGATGATCACAACCGAAAGGATGAAACAGCCAACGACAGTGTACCGCATTCGACATTGCTAGCAGAAGTTGGACAGGCCAAGGGATCAACCGTCCAAATGGAGGAGTTGCTGCCGCAGCCAATCCTGTCGAATCTCTCTTCCAATTCTATCCAATCAATAAGAATAGTCAAGTCGACAAATTCTTCCAATCGAACTGTGTTCAGTTCGATCCAATCGGCCGAAGAGGAGAGGCAATTTGTGCAGAAAGCAATGGAGAAGGGTGCGGTGTACCTCCTAGGGGAAGCTGAGGTGGTCGCGGAGCCGAAGTCATCATTGTTCAAGAAGTTCATTGTCAACTATGCCTACAGTTTTCTCAGGAAAAATTTCAGGCAAGGCGAGAAAATCATGGCGATCCCAAGAAATAGGCTTTTAAGGGTTGGCATGACATATGAAATATGAATGAGAAGATAACACTGCTTGTGGTCAAATAAACTCAGCAATTTTTAATGGGAAAGTTGATAAATGCATGTTTAGAGGGAGACGACAAGTTGAAGAAACATCATGTTCGTGTTTCATAACTAATGGCTTTCAATAATACAAAATATGTTGTGATATGTACCTCCTATGTGTCCATGGATGAATGTTATTGCTACATTACCTTTTTCTTTGCATTCAACAAGAAATTCAATTACTGAACTGATGATATATACTAATCTTCCCGGCCCACCTGTTTAACAGGCTTAATAGGCAGGCCGAGCTTTGAGTAATTTTAGGATTTATCTCGAGTTTAAATTCTCGAATGAAGTCCATCTAAGATGAATTTTAAGGAAGCCTAATTGATTAAAAGGAAGTCCAGAAATTAGATCTTTATGCACGTCATAACGTGTGTCGTGGAAATCAATGTTTCCTATTAATTATTGGAGTCCAACTTTGAAAGGAAAATGATTTCCTGTTTTGTTTGAATATATTTTCAATTCGTGGGTTCTTGATCTTCTGCCTTGTGTTGGTGGCCAGAGTCTGTAAATAATTCAAGAAGTGGTTCAGTAACGGCACCAAAAAAAAAAAAAGGTCCACGAGCAATTTGAATATTTGCAGCTTCTTCTTCGTAGATTTCATTATGTAGTTTATGCAGCACATCCAATTGAGATCACTTACTTTACTGAAATCGTGAGTATTGGGAAGCCGTGAGGTAATTCTCTGTAATTTATTTTATCGAACAATCATGTGAGACTAAACAATATGGGTTTGGGTGTAACCAAGGTTGGGAAATACTTGACTAAGCAATTGTAATTCTATAATTCTTTGACTAACAGTGGATTAGTTACAGCAGACTCTCTAAAGAGTAGATACTGACACTTGGTTGAAGCACGTAAATGGCTCATGTTTTTCATCATTTCTCGTTATTTCTCTGGTAATTTTGTTATCCTGTGCTAGATTTAAATTGCAAGATTCATTAACTTTCACGCTATTCGATAATATTTGATACTAGAATTAGAGTAAGGATTTTTTGTGGCTGATTGGGCATATAGCTTGTCTAATCACTGTCTTGAAATTTTGTTGCTACAATCGTGTCTAGAGCAAAAGCAAAAATTGAGAAGTTTAACAAAAATAATAACTTTGGATTGAAGAGTATTAAGATATGCATGCTATTAATGACTCAAGGTTTGGTCAATGCGTTGAAGGGTAAGGATAAGTTGTTAGAAACTGGTATGGCATATCCAGAAACTAAAACAAAATTGGAACCTAGAAGAATAAAAGAATACTGGATTTACGTGGAAACCCTTGTGGGAAAAAACAATCTTCTCCTCCCATTAGAGTAAAACTCAATTACAACAAACATTAATCAAATCCAAGCAATGCTTGAATTTGGCAACAGGCAAAGGCTTCATTAACATATCGGCTAGATTGTTGTCTATACCAATCTTTAAGACCTCAATATAGCCATAAGCAATAATATCTCCAATAAAATAATACCTTACATCAATGTGCTTTATCCTCTCATGATACATTTGATCTTTATTAAGATGTATAGTTGTGACATTCTGAATTTTCGACCCGTCTCGATAAAATGAAATAGGCTTTTCATTGACGCACATATGGTTCTTTTTCTCTGAGCTAATCACTCACGAGTTAATTAACTTATTGGGTGAAGCCGTTAAGGGATACAATCGCAATAAAATCCCTAAAAGCTACCCGATAGGTTAGATTGTGCTAAAATCACATCCCGTTGATTTTAACCACAAAATTAAACTCGATTTTAGGAATCGAACATTCGAGCATGTCGCGATTTATTTTTAGGACCTCATCTTATCTTTTGAAGAAATTCTCATCGAGCTGGGAATTTGGTGGAAAAATCAATTTCGGCAAATTGGAAAAAATGGAAGAAATTCGGATGGGCACCTTAATTTGCAATTTTGGCTACCCATTTGAATTAGTTTGTGAAGAAATGGTGCAAATTCGTAGGGGCTACTCCCTTAGGGTTTATGGCTTTCAAATTGACTTGATTTGGTGTGAAATTGAAAGAAAATAGCTGGAAATTCATATGGCTGTTGAATGGGTTTGTTTTGGCCTTCAAATTGGATTATTTGGTGAAGAATTGAAGAGATAATCAGCCATTGGCTGATGCATGGACTTGAAGGGGCATAAGACTTTGTTGGCATGCACTCAAGTGAAAGATATTTAGTGTGACTTCCTATTGGCCAGCTGGTTGACTTGCATGGCCCCTTGTTCTCCCTTATTCCCCCTTCCTTCTTGTTTGTGCGATCGGTAGCCCCAGTAGACCAACTTCTGCTTCTGTTTCAGCTTCTTCCTCATACTCAATTTCCTCTCCATTCCATCGAGCAACCATCTTCACTGCCTGTCCAGCAGAGTCACCACCTTCCAGCAGCCGCAACCACCACTAGTCCACTGGTCCAGCCATCCATCTTTAGTCCAGCCAAGCGACCGCCGTTCAGCGATTGAATGACGCCAGCCGCGTCGTCCTCGAGCCCACCAGCCCACGGCTCTTGGCCATCCAAGCTACGTTGGCCATCCGGTAACCGTGCCGTTCTAGCCGTGCCATTCCCGTGTCTAGCTCGCCACCCCAACCCCGTGACCAGCCCTTCCAGCTCTAGAATAGAACTGGATCTCAATCTTTGGGCTGAGCCGTGTGGGGTTGATTTTAGCCTTTTCCAAGCCTCCTTTGGAGTCGCCATAAGCACAAGATCTCACCGCCGTCACGTCACCGTGAACCCATTTGCTCGCTAATCTGGTAAGTTAACTCCTTAATCCTTAATTAAATTGTCAATTGCACTTAGGGAGTTAGATTAGTACTAATTATCTTGGTTATATTAGTATTAAATGAGATTAGCCTTGAGAGGACTTAGTGTTAATCTAGTTTGGTTAGATTAGCCTTAAGATGGATTAGTGTTAATCTAATTGGTTAAATTAACACTAATGATGGTGGTTTAATATAATTTAGTGGATTTCTCTCGGATTTGGTTACTAAACCCTCGCCGTTTGCTATTTTTGTGGGAAAAAATTTACTACGATTTTGAGGTTGCTTCCTTCTTAAGAAATGTTTAAGACATCTTCAGCTATAACATATATTTTACTCAAGATTTTAGGGATTTAAAAGAATAAGATTTCAATTTCATCATTTACAAAACAGAATCTCGGATTTTGTTGGAACTTGTGACCTTTTGGTATTCAAATGATTTTTATCAACTCTTAGGGTTCGATTTTCAAAAGAGTGCTTTCATAAAATTTATTTTTCACATCTTCTAGTTTAATATACTCAAATTTCATATCAAAGAGACAAGTTTTAGATTTTGAACCTGTTGGAGAAAACTCCTTAACTGTTTTGAAGTTGACAAAACATTTTCAAAGTCTAATTTAAAGATTTCCAGACTTTAGAGTCAAAGTCTAAAGACCGCCAAACTGTAGGTTCAAAATCCGCCCACACTGACAGTTTCCAGACTAAAGAATAAAGACTTATCTAGATGCGAGATTATCTTTATTTCTTCAAGGATTTGATTCGTATGGTTTATGGTTGACCTTATGGCTGGATTTAGCACCTACATGATTGATTATCTTTATTGGAATCAATTCCAATAATCAAATCTTTTGGAAGGTGAGTAAACTTGGAAGGTTCTATTTATGGAAACCAAGATCCTGATTGTATGGACGAACATGATTGACGGGCTTTCATCACAAATCTTTTAAACAACTTGAGATCTCCTTGATTAATTCTATCCAAACGGATAGATTGGAAGAATTTCTTTGGAAAGTGTCAACGGTTGTGAAGGTATTAAGGAGTATTTAAGGCGGACTCTATAGTTGTACGATATAGTGCGTGAAAAGAATAATTTCAAAGTCTGAAGCTTCCTAGTTCCTTATTATTTCATTCACTGAGCTCAAAGTTGTATACAAAATAGAGAAAATCTTAGTGAGACTTTGTAAGAGACTAGTAGAGACTCTTCACTGTGAAGTCGAGACCGCAAGACTCTAAAATATCTTTTGTTTCTTAGTGGAATCTAGCTAATAGGCTGTCAACGCAGGAGAGTGGACGTAGGCTTGATCTAAGCCGAACCACTATAAACCTTGTGTCCTTATTCTATTCCCTCAACTCCTTTTATTTGACTCGTAGCTCTAATTAATTGTTTAAGTTTAAACTCCTTTATTTTGTTTAAAGTTTTATCTAGTTGCTAAAATCTAAATTCATCTATGATCTTCTAAAGGAAAATTATTTCTACTAAACTTTGCAAAAGTTGTGTTCACACATATTCACCTCCCTCTAGGTGTTCATACTAACCCTTTCAATTGGTATCAGACCTTGTGTGCTCATTTTATAGAAATGTTTTTACTTCTGAGCTAAAGATCTATGGCTAGTATTTTGGCTCCAGGTTTGATTGAAGGCCAAAGCAACACCAGACCTCCTTACTTTGATGGGAAGGAATACAATGTATGGAAAAACAAGATGAAGACATTCTTGAGATCGAAAGATCCTTTGGAATGAGATGTGGTAGAAAAAGGAATCAATCCCAAAGCTACATCAACCTTATAAAGGGGAAAGGAAGTTGTAGATGTTGGCGAAATGACACGAGAAGAATTAACTAAGAGACAAACTCTTGATGCTAAAGCTATCTACTCTTTATATTGTGCCTTATCTCCTACTGAGTATAACCGAGTTTCTTCCTGTGAAACAGCTAAAAAAGTTTGGGATAGACTACACGTCACCTATGAAGGAACTGATCGAGTAAAGGAAACGAAAATCAATATTCTACTTGGACAGTATGAAGCCTTCAAGATGAAGCCTGGAGAATCAATCACTGATATGTTTAGTCGTTTAACTGAAATTATAAATGGATTAGCATATCAAGGACAACCAATCTCAAGACCAATGAAGTTCAATAAACCGCTGCGTGGACTCTCCAAAGACTAAAATCATGTGAAGACATTGATTAGAGAAACCCAGAGGATCATGCCTCTTTCAATAGACGAACTTGTTGGCACACTTCAATCATATGAAGTAGAGCAAATCAATGAGGAAGAATATCCCAAAGGTAAGAAGTCAATTGCTTTGAAATCTAATGATGATTCTGATTATACAAACTCAGAAGATGAAATAGACGATGAGGAGCTAGCACTTATGATTAAGAAGTTCAGAAAGTTGAATAAGAATGGAAGAAAATTCAACTGGAAGAAGCAGAGCACTCAAAGATACCAGAACAAACCAACTGAGGACAATGAAACCAACAAAGATGTAATATGCTTTGAATGTAAGAAAAAGTGACATCAGACCCAACTGTCCTCTGTTGAAGAAAAAAAATGAAGAACAGAGAAATACAAAATGGCTCCAAAAGCAAAAACATTGAGTGATACTGAGTGCAAGGAAAGTTATGAAGAATATGCCAACATATGTCTGATGGCCAATTCAAAATTAGACTCAGACTTTGAAACAGATTCTGATTCAGACTCAGACAAAGAAGTTGAGGTTAGCAATTTAAAAATTCCTGTTAAATTCTCGAAGTATATAGACGAACTCTGTCTCAGCCTCAAAACATCTCTTAAAAGGATTTCCAAGCTAAAAAAGGAGAATTCTAAACTGAGGCAATAGGAAACTTCTAGGAAAGAAAAGTTTGAAAATCTAGATAAAAGTTTTGTTATTTTGAAAGAAAATTCTGACTCTCTTTCAAAGGAAAATGCCTTTTTGAAAGAAGATATTTCGAATATCACAAAAAGATTTTCAAAAGGATCTAAGAAGCTGGAGAAAATTCTTTCTGTACAAATACCTTATTTTAACAAATCTGGTTTGGGAAAGACTTCAGAAACTATTCATTTAATTGATTTTCCCAAAGTTAAAGAAAGAATTAAACAAAGACCTACAAATGCGTTTTATAAAAATCATTTTCAAAGAGTTTTTGTAAAACTTGTTGGCCGAAGTGCTCTCAAATGTTTAAAGTGTAACATCTCAGAACATTTTGAGAAGGAATGTCCCAAGGTTTGGAGACCCATTAAGAGGGATTGGGCAAAGACCGTATTTAATACTAATTCTCCTAGACTCAAGAAAATATGGGTATTAAAGAAAGCTTGAGTTTTTCTTTTGATCATAGGTCACTATAAAAAAAAATATCAAATGATATTTGGATAGTGGCTGTTTGAAACACATGACTGGAGATTCAAGTTGCTTCATAAAACTTGTTCAAATGAATGGTGGAAAATTTTATTTTAGTGGAATAGCAAAGGAAGAATTGTTGAATGTGGAACCGTGAAGATTGGAAGCCTAACTATCAACAATGTCTCATTAGTGGAAGATCTGAATTATAATCTACTCAGCATAAGTCAGCTTTGCGATACTGGATTCAAAATTAGTTTCCAAGAAGGCATCTATTAGGGAAGAAGTAGAGATTTCTTTCAATCTTTCACTAGGAGAAGACATGGGAACATTTACCTTCTGGATATAAAACTAGAAACTTCTCAATGTCTTATATCCATTTAAGATGAAGCAAATCTTTGGCATCGAAAGCTTGGTCATGTCAACATGAAGCAAATTGCTAAGATTTCATCCAAGAAGCTTGTTCGAGATCTTCCCAACCTGGCTTATCAAAAATTTGAATTATGCACTCCTTGTGTTTTGGGAAAGCGGGTTAGAAGTTCTTTTAAACCTGTAAATTAAGTTTCTACTAATCGAGCTTTGCAGCTTTTGCATATGGACCTCTTTGGACCAACCAAAACAGAAAGCATTGGTGGAAAGAGATACTACCTAGTAATTGTGGATGATTACTATCGCTTTACTTGGATTTAGTTTTTGACAAATAAGTCTGAAGCCTTCTCTCACTTCTCAAAGTTTGCCAAGAAGATTCAAAATGAAAAAAAGGATATGCTATTTCGAGTATACGAACATACCATGGAGGTGAGTTTGAAAATCAAGACTTAGCGAAGTTCTGTGATGAATCTTGGTTTCCAACATGTTTTCTCTTCTCCATACACTTCAAAACAAAATGGGGTTGTGGAAATGAAAAATAGATCCTTTCAAGAGATGGCAAGAACCCTCTCAATTGAGAGCAAAGTTTCCTCTCGATTTTGAGCTGAAGCAGTTTCTACAGCTTGTTACATCATCAACAGAGTGTTCTTGAGGCCTATTTTAGAGAAAACTCCCTATGAAGTGTTTAAAGAGAAGAAGGCAAATGTTTCTTACTTCCATGTGTTTGGCTATAAGTGTTATGTTTTGAAAAATGCAAATGATCGAACTGGGAAATTTGAAGAAAGATCAGACGAATGAATTTTCCTTGGCTACGCAACCGCAAGCAAAGCATACAGAGTATTCAACAAGAAGACTCAATCTGTGGAAGAATCTATGAATGTCAAATTTCAAGATTATATGCAGAATCAACTGGATCAGACTCAACTTGAAGAATTTGAACTTGCTCTAGACTTTATAAAGTCTACTTCCCCTGAAGTAGTTCAGACTTTTGAAGATCAACAACAAGCTGAACCAAAAGAATCAACTGAAGCAGAGGATCAACAGACTCTCAGACCAACCGGCAACTAGAAGAGTAAGTCAAGTCATCCCAAGGAACTCATCATTGGTAACATTGATGAAGGAATTTGCACGAGATACGAAAGGCAAGAAGAGTCTAGTGCCTTAGCACTTGTTTCTGATATAGAACCCAAAATTATAGAAGAAGCTCTATATGATGAAAGTTGGATTGAAGCTATGCAAGAAGAGCTTAGACAGTTCATCATCAGCGATGTTTGGGAGCTAATTCCTAAACCTAAAGGTAAGCCTATTATTGGAACTAAATGGGTTTTCAGGGACAAGGTAGACAAGGTGGACGAGAAAGGTAAAGTGGTCAAGAACAAAGCAAGACTCGTGGCCAAAGGATACACACAAGAAGAAGGGATAGACTATGACGAGACCTATGCACCAATAGCAAAGTTAGAAGCAATTAGATTATTACTTGCCTTTGCTTGCTATAAAAATTTCAGGTTATTTCAGATGGATGTAAAAAGCCCATTCCTAAATGGTTTCATCCAAGAGGAAGTCTATATGGAACAACCACTTGGATTTGAAAATCCAAGAAAACCAAACTCAGTCTACAGACTGAAAAAGGCTTTGTATGGACTGAAGCAAGCACCTTGAGCCTAGTATGAAATGTTAAGTAAATTCCTAACCCAAAATGGTTTTTCTAAAGGAAAGGTAGATACTACATTGTTCATAAAAAGAGAGGGTAATGATTTTCTACTGGTTCAAATTTATGTTGATGATATTATTTTCGGATCTCCTAGTAAAAATCTATGCAAGAAATTCTCTAGATGTATGTAGATGAATTCGAGATAAATATGATGGGTGAGTTAACCTTCTTTCTAAGATTGCAAGTTAAACAATCAAAGAAATGTATCTTTATTCATTAAGAGAAGTATGCAAAAGATCTCATCAAGAAATTTGGATTGGAGAATTGTAAAAAGATAGATATACCAATGTCAAGTTCTTCAAAGCTGGACAAAGATGAAGGAGGAAAGAAAGTAGACCAGAAGCTTTATAGGAGTATTATTGTTTCGCTTCTTTATCTTACTGCATCTAGACTTGACATTTTGTTTAGTGTTTGCATCTGTGCCAGATTCCAATCAAATCCCAAAGAATCTCATTTAAGTGCTACAAAACGCATAATCAAATACGTTGCAATTACTCCAAAGCTAGGTCTATGGTATTCCAAAGAAGGAGACCTTGCCTTCCTTAGATATTCAAATGCAGATTTAACAGGTTATAAAGTTGATAGAAAAAGTACTTCTGGTACTTGTCAACTGTTGGGCAACAGACTAGTGTCTTGGTTCTCAAGGAAGCAGAGTATGTGACTCTTGGGGGCTGTTGTTCTCAAATTTTGTGGATAAGGCAATAGCTAAGATACTTTGGAATTGAAGAATCATGCACCAAGATCAAATGCAATAACACCGGTGCCATTAATCTTACGAATAATCCAATTCTTCATTCAAGGGCAAAGCATATAGAGATTCGACACAATTTCGTAAGAGATCATGTTCAAAATGGAGAAATTATGGTTTAGTTCACTGACTCGAAGAATCAGCTAGGAGATATATTTACAAAGCTACTAGAGAAAAGTATATTTGAGTCTATTCGCACAAGACTAAATATTATATCTCCTATCGATTAAAGTCTGAAGTTGGTCGATTTAGAATATCTAGAAATTACATCTGTAAGTTAATATCTTCTATTTGCAAGTAATTTTAGCATAAAAATTTCGAACAGGTATGATTAATTTTTGAATCATCACTTGCTTATTTTTAGAAATTATCTTTTTCAAATTTTTGAATTTTTTGGCAGTTTTAATTTTTGAAAAAGGCAGTTTATTTTTTCCTCTGTGATTTTCGAACAGGTATACCCTGCTTCACTTGCTTTATATACCGTCGAAGTCCTTCTTCATTTACATTTTCACAAACCCTAGAATACATAATTCCTACTCTCTCACTTTTACTCTCAAGTTTGCACTACAAGTTTTCACCTTTTTCAAACAAACGAGTTCGAGAAATCTTCCTCGACTGTGAAGATGTCTTTCCAGAGGAAATCATCTCGGATCGCAAACAAGGGACCACAGAATATGCCAGAAGGTCCTACTCATTTTGGCTTGACTGAGGAAGGAGATTCTCCACAACAGCAACAACAACAACAACATTCTCAACAATGTCATTCTCCACAGCGTGCCACTCAAAAGCCTCCGCGTCAACAAGAGGAAGAAGAGATCGTGGAAGACGTCAAACGTGTAGGAACGTTAAAACCCCAGGTTCTCTTTAAACTCTACAATTAGTTGAAACAGGGCGGTACTGCGATGGCATTTATTGATGAGTTTCTCCAAGAGAGATGTTACAAGAATGAAACTTTGTTTCTACGGCAAATGGAAAGGTTAGGCATAGCGCCTGAAGAAACGGCAGACATGACATTTGCTAACTTTCCAGTTAATCCCCAATTTAGTTCTTTTAATCAACTAGAGGTGAAGAATGATGATAAGAAAATGTACGTGAATTTTCAGCCTAAGATGGGCGTTGCTGCTGATGTGTGTGTGGTGAGGGAACGAATCTGTTTTGTTCTAAAGACCACAAAAAGACTTTTTCGAAATTGCTAAAAAGAGGGGTGATGAACCCTCAATTTGTGGATTTTGATTTCTTGGATTCTTTGAAGGTGAACCTGAGGGAGAAACTAACTCTCCTTCAACTTGAAAGATTTTGCTCTGAAACTTTTATCGCTTACCCTGAATTAACTGCATATTTTTATTTGAATTTGTCATTTCTTGACGTGAATAGATTTCGTTTTACTGTGAGGGAAAAAGAGTTCATGGTGGATGTGGACACATTGGTGGATGTTATTGGTGTCTAGAGAGGGAGTTTCCGATCAATAAATGTGACCGTTGGTCATGCAACAAGCTTTCTTGTGAAGGACGGACTTTTTTAGGGTAGCATTACCTATTCCAGAAAGACTGCCTCCAGCATTTTGCTGCACAAGATTGTGATCAATTGCATCCAACTCAAGTCAACCTCCAAGACAAATGTCTCTCATTCTGAAGCAAAACTAATGTTCGCCATCAATAATGTGATGAAGTTCTCGCTGCCACACATAATCTTCTTGTGTTTGAACCATTACTCTTATAGTTATAGGACTAAAGATGGTATCAAAAATGAGACTGAAGGAACTGAATAAAGCCTTGGAGCACTTGAAGGAGAAGTCCCTTAGCTAAACGAAACAAGACTCTGCTACAAAGAAAAGAAAAGGCAAGGAGCCTATAAGTGCACCTATCAAAAAGAGAAGAGCCCTTATCCTACAAGATGAAGAGGATGAGGATGATTTCACTCTCTCTGCATTTGCCTTGAAAAATCTTCAGAGTTTTGTTATTTGAGCAGCTGTAGGATAAAGAGGAAAGAGGACGAGGAAAAACAAAGTAGAGAAGAGAAGAGAGAAGAGAAGGAAGTGAAGAAAGAAGAGCAGAGGAAAGAGAAAGAGAAAGAAGAGAAGAAGAAGAAGAAGAGGAGAAAGAGGGTCAAGATGACTCTTCTGAACCCACCTTTGCAATATCATTATCAGAGGATTCTGAAAAGATTAAGAGTGGAACTGTAGGAGTTGGAAGAGAAAAAGAACATCACTTGGGTGCTGATACTGAGAAAGAACAAGAAGAAGATTTTTCTTTTCCACCTGTAGGCAACAGGGGAAGCTGTTGAAAAAATAGGTACTTTCTTCTTTTTCTGTTTTTACCAGTGATAATGTTAGCAGATCTCCTACAAATCCAGAGGATGTTTATGCCTCTCATTTTCCTAAAGCTGATATCGAGGCATTCTCTCTAAATACTGATGTTCAAGCTGAAGTTCCCTCATTAATTAACACTCCTCAAACTGAACATGCTAAAACTAGTACGCAAACAGAGAATTTTATAGACTTTCAAAGGCTGCGAGAGCTCCTTGTGGAGCGCGTTCCCGAAGGCACACCTCTCTTTCAAAATGATTCGCGGCAAAACCTCCAATTTGCACTGAAAGTTATTTCAGTCTCTCTTCATGATCAGGTACAAGACCATAAACTCCAACTTCAAGAGATTGCCAACAATGAAGATGTTGAGAAGGTGCAGGAGTCACTACGAAAGCTGGAGGACATAGTTCAGTTGATGGGAGATTTCTAGCTTGTTCGCATCCCTAAAAAGCCCTAATTTTCTTGAACTTTTTATCCTTCTCCACGTTTTGTTGTTGACAAAAAGGGGGAGAATGTGTGCAGATTTGTTATCTTTCGGTACTTGTTATCTTTTGGTACTATTAGACTTTTGTTAACTGTGAACCTTAACCTTTTTTTTGAACTTTTGATGCTTGTGGCAACTGTTGGTGATACTGATTTTGGTTGGATAGTTATCTTATCTTTTCAAGATTAACTTGTTTTCTATGGTTGCAAAATTGATACTATACAGGTCCTAATCAACTTATTTTTATAAGATATCATGTATTGCCTAAGAGTTGTTTTGCAGGTCAAAAAGTTCTCAAATCTATAAGAAAGTTTTGTCACTATCAAAAAGGGGAAGATTGTTGGAGAAAACTCTTTAACTGTTTTAAAGTTGACAAAACCTTTCCAAAGTCTAGTCTGAAGACTTCCAGAGTTTAGTGTCAAAGTCTAAAGACCGCCATACTGTGGGTTCAAAGTCTACCCACACTAACAGTTTTCAGATTGAAGAATAAAGACTTATCCAGATGCGAGATTATCTTTATTTCTTCAAGGATTCAAGTCATATGGTTTATGGATGACC
The DNA here is from genome assembly GCF_016545825.1 of Eucalyptus grandis. NCBI lineage: Eukaryota > Viridiplantae > Streptophyta > Magnoliopsida > Myrtales > Myrtaceae > Eucalyptus > Eucalyptus grandis. The sequence continues at coordinate 42,640,444 of NC_052618.1, forward strand.
TTATGGCTAGATTTAGCACCTACATGATTAATTATCTTTATTGGAATCAATTCCAATAATCAAATCTTTTGGAAGGCGAGTAAACTTGGAAGGTTCTACTTATGGAAACCAAGATCCTGATTGTATGGGCGAACATGATTGACGGGCTTTCATCATAAATCTTCAAACGACTCGAGATCTCCTTAATTGATTCTGTCCAATGGGTAGATTGGAAGAATTCCTTTGGAAAGTGCCAACAGTCGTGAAGACATGAAGGAGAATTTAAGGTGGACTCTCTAGTTGTTTGATATAGCGCGTGAAAGAATAATTTCAAAGTTTGAAACTTCCTAGTTCCTTGTTATTTCATTCACTGAGCTCAAAGTTGTATACAAAAGAGAGAAAATCTTAGTGAGATTTTGTGAGAGACTAGTAGAGACTCTTCACTGTGAAGTCGAGACTGCAAGACTCCAAAATCTCTTTTGTTTCTTAGTGGAATCCATCTAATAAGCTATCAGCTCGGGAGAGTGGACGTAGGCTTGATCTAAGCCGAACCACTATAAACCTTGTGTCCTTATTCTCTTGCCTCAACTCATTTTATTTGACTCATAGCTCTGATTAACTGTTTAAGTTTAAACTCCTTTATTTTGTTTAAAGTTTTATCTAGTTGGTAAAGTCTGAATTCGTCTGTGATCTTCTGAAGGAAAATTATTTCTACTAAACTTTGCAAAATTTGTGTTCACACATATTCACCTCCCTCTAGGTGTTCATACTAGCCCTTTTAGAACTAAGCTAGTTTTGGAAAACAAGATTTCTGGAAACGGACACAGTTTTGGTAACGGATTGAGCGATTTAATGCTCTTAATCTAGAAAGATTTGGGTGAAAGTGTTTTTCATGAAAAGTGTTCATTTAGGGCGCGTTTGTTTGTGTTTCTGTTCAAAAAGTATTCCAGGGAATGGAAATAGAAAAAAACTATTTCTGTTCCGGGGAACAATTTTTTACTAGAAAGACGCGTTTGGTAAACTTGTTCCGGGAATAAAAAATGAATAGAAACACGTTTGGTAAATTTATATTCTTTTTTGTTTCTTTTAATTTTTTAATATTTTTATTTTATTTTTCCTTTTTTCCTTTCTTTTTTCTTTTTTTCTTCTTTTGGCTGGTCGCTGGCCATGCCGAAGTCGGTGACCGGCTGACGGGGGCCGACAGGCTCGCCCAGCCACGGCCGAGGTCGGCGACCAGCCAAAGAAAAAAGAAGAAGAAAAGAAGACGAAAAAAAAGAAAAGAAAAGAAAGGAGAGAGAAAAAATGTTCTTCAAAAGTGTTTCTGGAACAAAAAAACAACTTTTTTTGTTTCTCATTTCCGTTCCAATTTTGTTCCGAGAACAAAAAAACGGATTTTGAACAAAAACGCAAACAAACGCGTTTCTATTCTTTTTTTGTTCCCGGGAACAAAAAAACAGAAAATATGTTCTTGAATAGAAAAAAAAGAACATAAACATGCACGCCCTTATGTGTCCTTTACAACATATTTAAATTTGAGAATTTTCCGAACTTATTTGATTATGTTTCTGGATTTAAACTTGGAGACGTGCGAGTGAACCAGTTTCTACCAGTTATGACCGGTAGTGATTTTGTGATTGTTCTTGATGTTGTGCTTGCTGGGCAATGCATATTAGGTGATGTGGTTGACTTTTATCATGCTTAGAGCTTATGCTTGATAATATGTTAAATTGATTGCTTAATTGTTCAATTGGGTGCTTGGTTGTTGTTATGGACTATTATTGCAAAAATTGGATTTTGTTATATAAACCAGGTGTTGTTTTTGGACGCAAAAAATGTTTATATAGTATATGAAATCGTGGAATTTTGTAATGAGATGGTACCATGCTTACTGGTTCGATTTAAATGCATGACCATGCATGATTATTTTACTGGGATGATTTTTAATACAAAGAAAATTGGCCAAATCCATTATTTGAAATTGAGAATCTGAGTGCAAAGCACAGTGTTCTTGGCCAAGTTTGGATGTGCGTGTGGTCACTAAGTGGAAACTGTGCTGAGGCGTTTATGTAGGGCGAAGCTCCTATGTGGGGTACCATCTAGGTAGAGGATGCTAGATGTTGTCATTTGCAAAGGTGATTTCAGAACGAAGCTCCTGTGTGGAGTACCGTCTAGGCGGAGGATGCTAAATGATGCCGTTCACAAATAGATTTCAGAACGAAGCTCCTGTGTGGAGTGTTGGAGAAAACTTCTTTGATATTTTAAAGTTGACAAAACTTATTCAAAATCTATTATGAAGATTTCTAGATTTTTGTGTCAAAGTCTGAAGATTGCCAGACTTTAGTGTCAAAGTCTGTTCTACATCAAAAGTTTGTTCACTCTGACGAATTTCAGACTAAACGTAAGAGAAGAATGAAGACTTATCCAAATGAGGGATAATCTTTCTTTCTTTGAGACTTCGGTTCGTATGGATTACATATGGCCTTATGGATGGAAATATCGCCTACAAGATTGATTATCTTTATTGGAATCAATTTAGATACACCAAATTTTTTGGATAGCAAATAAATTTAAAAAGAATCTACTTATGGAAACCAAGATCCTGATTGTATGGGCGAACATGATTGACGGGCTTTCATCACAATCTTCGAACAGCTCGAAGATCTCCTTAATTGATTCTATCGAACGGGTTGATTTGAATAATTCCTTTAGAAAGCGCCAACGGTCAAGAAGGCATGAATGAGTATTTAAGGAAAACTCTCTAGTCATTCGAGAGTGTGCATGAAAGAGAAATTCCAAAGTCTGAAGCTTCCCAGTTTCTTGTTATTTCATATAATGTGCTCTAAATTGTACTCGAAAGAGAGAAAATTACAGTATGACTTCGAGAGAGAGTAGTACAGACTTTTCACCGTGAAGTCGAAAACGCAATATTGTAAATTCTCTTTTGATTCATAGTAGAATCCAGCCAAGAAGTTGTCAGCGTGAGAGAGTGGACGTAGGCTTGATTTAAGCCGAACCACTATAAATTTTGTATTCTTATTCTCTTCCTTGAACTCTTTTATTTTGTTCGTAGTTTTATTTAATTGCTAAAGTATGAATTCGCTCAAAGTCTGCTGTTCTTCAAGCTCAGTTTCAAAAGTAAAATATTTCTATTGGTTTTTGCAAAAAAATTGTCTTCACACCTATTCACCCCCTTCTAGGTGTTTATACTAGCATTAACAATTGGTATCAAAACTTGTGTGTTTAATTATTGAAGTGTTTTACTTCTAAGTTAAAGATCTTCTATGGCTAGTATTATGGCTCCAGGACTGGTTGAAGGTTAGAGTAACACCAAACCTCCTCACTTAGATGGAAATGAGTACAATGTGTGGAAGAACAAGATAAAGGTATTTCTCAGATTGAGAGATCCCTTGGAATGGGATGTTGTTGAAAAATGGATCAATCCTAAAGCAACATCAACCTCAAACAGAAGGAAAGAAATTGTTGATACTGATGAAACAACACAAGCTAAAATTACCAAGAGACAAGCTCTTGATGCTAAGGCTATCTACTCTTTATATTGTGCATTATCTCCCGCTAAATATAACCAAATTTCTTCTTGTGAAACAACAAAAGAAGTTTGGGACAGATTGCATGTTACCTACAAAGAGACTGACCGTGTGAAAGAAACCAAAATAAACATTCTGCTTGGACAGTATGATGCCTTCAGAATGAAGCCTAGAGAATTTATAATTGATATGTTCAATCGCTTTATAGAGATTGTAAATGGCCTGGCGTATCAAGGTTAGCCAATTTCAGGACCAATGAAAGTCAACAAACAACTGCGTGGACTTTCGAAAGATTAGAATCATATGAAGACTTCAATTAGAGAAACTCAAAGGATCATGCCTTTATCAATTGATGAATTGATAGGCATGCTTCAGTCGTACAAAGTGGAGCATATCAATAATGAGGAAGATCCCAAATGTAAGAAATCAATTACTTTAAAGTCTAACATTGATTCTGATGATACAGACTTAGATGATGATATGGACGATGAGGAGCTGGTGCTTATGATCAAGAAATTCAGAAAGCTGAATAGAAAGGGAAGAATATTCAACTGGAAGAAACAGAGCACGCAAAATTTCCAGAAGAAAATGACAGAGGACAATGAAACCAGCAAATATGTGATGTGCTTCGAATGCAATAAAAATGGGCATATCAGACCAAACTGTCCACTATTGAAGAATAAGAAAGGAAAAACTGAGAAGTACAAGAAGGCTCTCAAAGCTTAAACTTGGAGTAACAGAGTGTAAGGAAAATGAAGAAGAATATGCCAACATATGTCTGATGACTCATTCTGACTCTAACTCAGAATCAGAAACAAACTTCGATTCAGATTCAGACAAAGAAATTGAGGTTAGTCATTTAAAAATTCCTGTCAAAGTCTCTAAATACATAGATGAACTCTGTGTCAGTCTTAAATCCTCTCTTAAAAGGATTTCTGAACTAAAAAATGAGAATTCTAAGCTCAGGCAATAGGAAGTTTCTTGGAAAGAAAATTTTCAAAGTCTGAAAACAAGTTTTGATAATTTGAAAGAAAATTATTATTCTCTTTCAGAGGAAAACACCTTTTTGAAAAGAGATTTCAAATATTACAAAAAGATTTGAAAAATGATTTGAAAAACTCAAGAAAATTCTTTTAGCCCACATACCCTACTTTAACAAATCTAGTTTGGAGATGACTTCATAATCCATTTCATTAATTGATTTTCCCAAAGTAAAAGAAAGAATTAAACAAAGACCTGCAAGGGCATTTTATAAAATCATTTTCAAAAGGTTTTTGTAAAACCTGTTGGCTGAAATGCACTCAGATGTTCAAAGTGTAATTGTTCAAAACATTTCGAGAAAGAATGTCCCAAGGTTTGAAGACTAGTTAAGAAGGACTGGGCTAAGACTGTTTTTAATACTAACATTCCTGGACCCAAGAAAATCTAGGTACTAAAGAAAGTTTGAGTTTCTTTTTTGATTGTAGGTCACTATTAAAAGAAAGATCAAATGGTATTTGAATAATGGCTGTTCAAGGCATATGACAAGAGACTCAAGCTGCTTCATAAAGCTTGTTAGATTAAATGGTGGAAAAAGTATCTTTTAGAGGAAACAACAAAGAAAAAATTGTAGGATGTGAACTGTGAAGATTGGAAACTTGACTATCAACAATGTTTCCTTGGTAGAAGGTTTGAATTACAATCTACTGAGCATAAGTCAGCTTTGCAATACTGGTTTCAGAATAAACTTCCAAGAATGCATTTGTTCTGGAATGAGTCAAGACTTCTCTCAATCCTTTACTGGTCGAAGGCATGTCAACATTTACCTTCTGGATGTAAACCCAAAAAGTTCTCAATGTCTTATTTCTATTCAAGATTAAGCAAGTATGTGGCATCGGAAGCTTGGTCATGTTAATATGAAACAGATTACCAAGATTTTTTTTTCTATGAAGCTTGTTCAAGGACTTCCTAATCTAGCTTACTAGAAGAATGAGCTATGCACTCCCTATGTCTTAGGAAAACAAGTCAGAAGTGCCTTTAAACCTATGAATCAAGTTTCTACCAATTGAGCTCTACAGCTTCTTCATATGGACCTTTTTGGACTAACCAGAACTCAGAGTATTGGTGGAAATAAATATTGCCTAGTAATTGTGGATGATCACTCTCGCTTCATTTGGGTATACTTTCTGGCAAGTAAGTCTAAAGCCTTCTCATATTTCTCGAAGTTTGCAAAGAATGTTCAGAATGAAAAAGGTTATACTATTTCGAGCATACGAATTGACCATGGAGGTGAGTTTGAGAATCAAGAATTTTCTAAATTCTTTGATGAATCTGGTTTTCGACATGTTTTCTCTTCTCCATACACTCTGAAACAAAATAGGGTTGTGGAAAGGAAGAACAGATCCTTACAGGAGATGGCCAGAACTCTCTTGATAGAAGGCAAAATATCCTCTCGATTTTGGGCAGAAGCAGTCTCAACTACTTGCTATATTATCAACAGAGTATTCTTAAGGCCTATTCTAAAGAAAACTCCTTATGAAGTGTATAAAGGAAAGAAGCCGAATGTTTCCTACTTTCATGTTTTTTGGCTGTAAATGTTTTATTCTAAAGAATGCAAATAATCGATCTAGAAAATTCTATGAGAAATCAGACGAATGAATCTTCCTCGGCTATTCGACTTCAAGCAAAGCCTACAAGGTCTTTAACAAGAAGACTCAATTCGTGGTAGAATCTATGAACGTCAAGTTTTAGGATTATGTGCAAAATCAACCATATCAGGCTCAACTTGAAAATTATGAACCTGTTCCAAATTTTACAAAGTCTACTTCCCCAAAGAGGTTCAGACGTCTAGAAAACAGCAACAAGAAGATCAAGAAGATTCAACTGAAGCAAAGGATCAACAAACTTTCAAAACAAGTAGCAACTAGAAACACAAGTGAAGTCATCCCAAAGAACTCATCATTGGCAACATTGATGAAGGAATTTGCACCAAATCCAAAAGAAGAGAAGAGTTTAGTGTTCTAGCACTTGTTTTTGAGATAGAACCAAAATGTGTAGATAAAGCCCTATCTGATGAAAGCTAGATAGAAGCTATGTAGGAAGAACTCAGACAATTCAGCATCAATGATGTATGGGAGCTGATTCCAAAACCCAAAGGCAAATCCGTGATTGGAACAAAGTGGGTTTTGTCACATCCCGATCCTCAAGTGCACACCCATCCCTCATTGGTTGATATAATAGCGACGTCCCAGGACTCATCACCGACCCCGTTCTTTTTAATACGCATGCGGAAGCAATTAATAAATCCCCAGACAACAACAAGTTGAGATAAAGGACTTACCTTGGACTTAGTTCCATTCTGCAAATCAGTATATTTCAAATATACACAGGTCACATCAATTCACCCAATCAGATCGAATCATCGATCAATCGACTTAGTCGATTACATGTTATCACGACATTCCCCTAGTCGGTACATTCAATACTATTTATAAAGTCTGACCTTAATCTATGACTGCTACCCAAAGCTGAAAATAGATAGTATAGCTTGCCCAAAACTGATTGATTAGGGCCCCCAAGACATTAGAGTATATATGCTATATATGCTCGCCCAAAGCTGATAATAAGGTATACTGCTCACCCAAAGTTGACATATCGCCTGTAGGCTGATATAGTATACCAGTATACTGCTTGCCTAAAGTTGAAATATCATCCGTAGATCGATATAGTATACCACTCCAACCATATAGTCAATTCATCATTTTTATCATATCCGATCAAAATAGACATGTGTGAATACACGGTCGGCCTTAGCCAAGATATAATAATTTTGCCTTCCACAATTCCCACCGTTTTCAACAGCCCATTACATATTTTTGGCGTTATAAATCGATGGCTGGTTAATTTCTAATCAATTACCAAAATTGATTAATTTAGGAATAAAATCTTTAAATCAGAATTAAATCAATTCAGCACGATTTAGTACTCAAATAAATAAACAAACTGCACCACGATAATCAACATAAAATTTCAGTCGTCGGCTATCTCACCCTAATTTTCAGAAATTAATTAATTAATTAATTAATTAATTAATTAATTACGAAAATTATTAAATAAATACAATAAATCCAATTTAGGCTTATAATGCCTAATTGGATGCCAAAATAGATCCGAAAAATATTTGATATTCATTCAATAAATACTATGACATATTTCCTTGCTAACTACACTAATCATTTGCCTAACATGCATTGATAAGTCTATAATTTAATTACTTTAATCTAACCTATCTACATAATTATACTTAATTAAATCTAAACAACTCCTAAGCATCATTAGCATACTAAGTGAGGATTAGTGAGCAAAACTCACTTGTTTAACAAACGGTTCGGTGCAAAACGACGGGAATGTCGCGGGGCTCAACTTTCCTCAAAGTTGGCCTAGCAACCGAGGCTCGGGACCACCTCAAAACGGGCCTTGAAGGTGATTGGATACCCACAAACTCAGCCTCTGTTTTGAGTTGCAAAAACAAGGAAACAAGGTTGGTTAGGCTTTTGCTTATGCTTGTTGGATTGCAGAGAGGAAACCAACAGCTTCAACGGCGAAAACGGGCCGATCGGAGCTCCGGCGAGTGGGTGGTCGGTAACCAATGGCTCCCGAGGTTAAGGGGGATGTGCTGGTGGTTAGAACGGGCAAAGGAAGGGTCAGAATTGAGAGAAACTCACGAAAAATGTGAAACAATGCAGGTGGGCAGGGGACTGACGGATCGGCGACCGGCGGCTTGCGACGGCCATACAAGACGGCCGGCGGCTCCGTTCGGGCGAGGTCTGGCTCTTTGGAACGGTCTAGATGTGCTGGTCACGATGATGGGTGGATCATTGGCTAATTCGTTCAAGAAGAGCACTTTCAACTTAGATCTTTGGTGAAAGGTCAGCTGGAGCAGAAACCGACAAAAGAGAAAACAGAGAGGGAAAATGGTCCGGCGGTGGTGTGGTTGCTCTGGCGACTTCCTTGGCTACTGGTGGTCTTCGAATAGCAAGGATGGAAGGAGTTACAAATTTGCAACATTTCTTCACCAAACCAGCCTTAATAAATTCAATTGACACCTCAATTAGTACATTGGTATTTTTCCTCACCAATTGATCCACCTCGCATTCTAATTGCTCGATAAAAAATGATCTCCGGCTTTTTCTAGACAAAAACGGTCTTATGCCGACTTTTTCCCAAAAAGTCTCGGATTGTAGAAAAATCTTTTGAAACTAAGTCGACGCTCCTAGAATTTATTGTGACATGTTTCTGAAATCGGATTCAAATTCACGGTTAATTTCAATCTAGCACATTTTTAGTGCAAATGACCCGTGGTTGATTTTCTTCAAGCCACAATGTACCACTTCGACACATTGGCAACTCTTGGTAGTCGTGAAAATCTCAAGGTTTCAATTACGAGCACAGGGTACTCAAAACAACAGAAAATCGGTCTAGTGCCAATCGATGAGAATTTTGCAATTAAGTGGAATCACCCACACTTTAATCACACATCTCAATCGAATCGACCTATTCATGATCTCTGATCGATTTTGACAATGCCGTAATGACCCTTATAGATTAGCACGATCGAGCAGTCGACTTCTAGTCAAATTCTCAAATCCATTGTATTAAAATCTCTTAATGACTTTCCCAGATAGTCTAGTTATCTCTGAAAATAACACTATAGACGTGTCGATGAAAAGCCCGATTTATTCAATTGAAAATAGTACTGAAAATGCAGGATGTCACGGGTTTTCAGGAACAAAATGAATGAGAAAGGAAAAGTGATCAGAAATAAAACAAGACTCGTGACAAAAGAATATACACAGGAAGAATGGATAGACTAAGATGAGACCTATGCACCAGTAGCAAGGTTAGAAGCAATTAGATTATTACTTGTTTTTGTTTGTTATAAAAATTTCAGGTTATTCCAAATGAATGTCAAAAGTGCATTCCTAAATGGGTTCATACAAGAAGAAGTCTATGTGGAACAACCACCAGGATTTGAAGATCCAAGGAACCAAACTCAGTCTATAGACTGAAAAAAGCCTTGTATGGACTAAATCAAGCACCTTGAGTCTGGTATGAAAGGTTGAGTAAGTTTTTAACTCATAATGGTTTTGAAAAAGGAAATGTTGATACTACTCTTTTTATAAAAAAGGGAAGGAAAATATTTTTTGCTTGTACAAATTTATGTAGATGATATTATTTTTGGTTCTCCTAATGAAAGTCTCTACAAGAAATTTTCAAGATCTATGCAGGATGAATTCGAGATGAGTATGATGGGTGAGTTAACTTTCTTTCTAGGATTGCAAGTCAGACAATCGAAAAAATGTATATTCATTCACTAAGAAAAATATGCCAAAGATCTCATCAAGAAATTTAGGTTGGAGAATTGCAAGACAAAGACACCAATGTTGAGCTCTTCGAAACTGGACAAGGATGAATGAGGGAAGAAAGTAGATCAGAAGTTGTACAAAAGCATGATCGGTTCTCTTCTTTACCTAACTAATACTAGACCTAATATTTTATTGGGATAAGTGTTCCAGAAGTCCTACAACTTGTCACGAAAGTGCATTTCAGTCATAAAACTTGCAAAAAGTGCATTTAAGTCCTAAAACTTGTCAAATTGTTTCAAACGAGTCCTAAGATCGACGCCGTTAGCCTTTTCCATTAAATATGCTGACGTGGCATTTTAAATAATTTTTTTATCTTCCACGTGTATTTTTAATTATTTTTAATTATTTTTTAAAAATTAGATTTAAAAACTAAAAAAATCAAATTTATTCATTTTATCTTATTTTTACCAAAAAATTTTAAAAAAGTTAAAATATTTATTAAAAAAAAAAAAAAACAGCGGCTCCTCCCCCGCCGCCGCCCATCGCCGGAGGGGCCAGGCGACGGTCGCCGGCTCTGGGCGGGGGTGGCCGGGCCTCGCCGGCCCCAGGCGAGGGCCGGCGACTGTCGCCCGCCTTGGGCGAGGCCTCGTCGGCCCTCGCTCGGGGCCGACGAGGATCGCCCGGATCTGGCGAGCCTCGCCGGCCCCAGCGAGGGCCGACGAGGCCTCGCCCGTGGTGGGCGATGGTCGCCGGCCCCCGTGAGGGCCGGCGACGACTCACCCGGGGGGGACGGCTGCCGGCCCCCGCGAGGCCGCGGGCCCAAATCCGGGCACCCGCACCGGCCGAGCGAGGGTGCCCTAATTTGGGCCCGTCGGCCCTCGCGGGGGCCGGCGTCCGTCGCCCCCGGGTGAGTCGTCTCCCGGCCCTCACGGGGCCAGCAACCGTCGCCCGCCCCGGGCGAGGCCTCGTCAACCCCTCGCTCGGGGCCGGTGAGGCTCGCCCGGATCCGGCGATCCTCACCGGCCCCGAGCGGGTTGACGAGGCCTCGCCCGGGCGGGCGACGGTCGCCGGCCCGCCTAGGGCCGACGAGGCCCGGCCACCCCGCCTGGGCCGGCAACCGTCGCCCGGCTCCGGCGACGGGCGGCGGCGGCCGCGGTGGCGGGGGAGAAGAGCCGCACTAATTTTTTTTTTAATAATTTTAAAAATAAATTTTTAACTTTTCTTTTTAGTTTTTTTGAAAATAGGATAAGAATAAATTTAATTTTTTTAGTTTTTAAATCTATATTTTTTTAAATGGATAAAAATAATTAAAAAATACATGTGGAAAATAAAAAAAATATTTAAAATGCCACGTCAGCATATTTAACGGAAAATGCTAACGGCGTCGATCTTAGGACTCGTTTGAAACAATTTGACAAGTTTTAGGACTTAAATGCACTTTTTGCAAGTTTTAGGACTGAAATGCACTTTTGTGACAAGTTGTAGGACTTCTGGAACACTTATCCCTATTTTATTCAGTGTTTGCATCTATGCTAGATTTCGGTCTGATCCCAGAGTCTCATTTAGTGCTGCAAAACGTATCATTAAATATGTTGCAACTTCTCCAAAACTGGTTCTATGGTATCCAAAAGAATGAGACTTTACTCTTCTTGGATATTTAGATGTTGATTTAGTAGGTTGTTAAATCGATAGAAAAAGCACATTTGGTACTTGTCAACTATTGGAAAATATGCTGGTATCTTGGTTCTGAAGAAAGCAAAATACTGTAGCATTATCAACAGCAAAAGCAATGTATGTTGCTCTTGGGAGTTGTTGCTCTCAAATCCTATGATAAGACAACAATTAAGAGACTTTACGATTGAAGAATCGTGCATCGAGATCAAATCCGACAACACTAGTGCTATTAATCTCACCAAGAACCCAATTCTTCATTCAAGGGTGAAGCATATAGAGATTTGACATCACTTTATAAGAGATCATATCCAAAATGGGGAGATCATGATTCAGTTCATTGATTCGAAGAATCAGTTGGCAGACATCTTTACGAAGCTTATGGAGAAAAATCTATTTGAGTCTATTTGCACCAAATTGAATATTATATCTTCAATCATTTAAAGTCTGAAGCTAGTCAGACTCAGAATGTCCAGAAGCTACTTCAATAAGAGAATGTCTCGAATCCAAGTATTTTAATTTTTGGTATGAAAATGTATGATTATCCGAATCGTCACTTGCCTAATTATTTTTAGAAATAAATATTTAATTGATAATTTTTGGATTTTGGATTTTTGGAAGTTACCCTTTTGAAAATTGTTCTGAAAAGGCATTTTATTGTGACGTTTCAAGTACCCCGTTTCACTCTCTTTATATACCCTATTGTATTTCTTTCGAACACATTGTTTCAAAACCCTAGAATACAAACTCTCTTCTCTGACTTTTACTCTCTAGATTTCTCTACAAGTTTTCTTCTTTTCTACACTCGAACTCGTTCTCGAAATTCTCTAAGTCTGTAAACATGTCTTACCAAAGAAAATCCTCTCGAATTGCAAGCAAAGGGCCTCAAAATGTGCCAGAAGGGCAGACACATTTCAATCTCACTGAAGAAGACTCTCCGCAGCAATCTCCATAGAAGTCTCCACAGAATCCTTTGTGCCAACCTTTGGAAGAGGAAGTCCAGCAAAACGCAGTACCTCTCAAGACTTTAACCCCCCAGGTTCTTTATAAACATTATTATTGATTTTCCAAGAGGACACGGGCATAGGAATGAAATGTTGTTTTTAAGAACGATGGAACGCTTAGGAATAGAGCCGCAAGGATCGACAAAGAAAGCTTTTCTTAATTGTCCTTCTGACCCTAGGTTCAATGCTGAGCATCCTAAAAACAAGGATGATGATGAAAGGATGTTTTTGAATTTTCAACCTAAAATGGGTGTGGCTGCTAATGAACCAGATGATAGAATGAAACTCTTTCGTTCTAAGGAACACAAAAAATTTACAACCAAATGCTAAAGAGAGGGGTGATGAGCCCTCGAACTGTCGATTTTGACTTCCTGGACTCAATCGAGGTGAACTTAAGAGAAAAGTTGGCCTTTCTTCAACTTGAGAATTTCTGTTCTGAGACGGCTATTGCATATCCAAAGTTGACTACATTTTTCTACTCGAATCTATCTTTTCTTGACCAGAATCAAATCCAGTTTACTGTGAGTGATAAAGCCTATGTGGTGGATGTTGACACACCAGTAGACATTCTTAGGGTGGAAATGAGTGGTTTTCAACCGATTAGTGTCTCTGTAGGACAAGCCACTAGATTTCTTGTTAAGAACATATTACTAGAAGGAGGCATCACATATTCTAGACTATGAGCCTTAAATGTTCTATTGCACAAAGTTGTCATTAACTGCATCAGATCGAAGGCTACATCAAAAACAGATGTTTCTAGATTTGAAGCAAGACTAATGTTTGCTATCTGCAATGGAATGAGATTTCCACTCCCTCATACAATCCTGATGCACATGTACAGGACAGTTATGAAGGACAAAGGACAATTGCCTTATTTAGCGCTGGTAACACAGTTGTTTAGACATTTTCAGATCCAGTTTCCCGCCTCACTTTGCTCTCGAACTGTTGCTCTCATGATAATAGAACTGAAGATGATTTCAAAGATGTGGTTGAAAGATCTGAACAAAGTTATTAACTGCTTGAAGAATGAGTCCTCAAGCAAAACCAAAGAAGATTCTGCTGGAAGAAAGAGAAAAGGCAAGGCAGTTGTGAAAGAACCTGTAAAGAAGAGAAGATCACTCATCTTGCAAGACAAAGAGGATGGAAATGATCTTACAATTTCTGCAATTGCCTTAAAGAATCTTCAAGGTTTTGTTGGTTTTGAGAAACCAAAGGAAAAGGAAGGAGGACACAGAGAAGAAACCGAGCAAGAAGAGCAAGGAGATCATGACAAAGCAGAAGAAACAGAGAAGGAAGAAGCAGAAAGAGAAGAAGGAATAAGGGCTGAAGAAGAAGAAGAAGGTCATGAGAATGACTGTTATGCAGAGACAGTTGCAATCACATCGTCTGAAGATTCAGAAGCAACTAAGAGTGGACCAATAGGAGTACGAACAAAAAAAGAACATCACCCTCGTTATGAAAATGATAAAACACAATAAGAAGGAATCCCTTCTCCACCTGTAGACACAGAAACAGGGGGAGCTGTTGAGAAAACATGGACTTCTTCTCCTCATTTTGCGAGTGATGGCATCAGTCGATCTCCTACGAACACAGAAAATGTATATGCTTCTCAATTTCCTGAAGCTGACATTAAAGAATCTACTTCGAATCTTGGAACTAGACAAGTTGATGTTCCCTCATCTCTGGCTCTCCACGACTTCAATTCGATGAAGCTAGTGCACAGATTGAACCAAATGCTGACTATCAAAGGATGATAGAGCTCCTTTTGGAGGTAAAAGCTTAGCAATACACTATAGAGATTGAGATCTAGAAACTCCACACTGCTTTGAGATCCACTTCTGATTCTCACACTGGAAAAGTACAGTCTTTAAATGCTCAGATACAGAGTTTGAATCAACAAGTCCCTCAGATTGTGGTCCAGAATGATCAGGCTCTTCAGATTCTCAAGACTGTTCAGACTGAAGTCGAGAATGTTCATCGCCAGTGCCAGAAGGTTGAAGAAGCAGTGCAATCAATTAGAGATTTCCAACTAGTTTGAATTCCTTGACAACTTTGATTCCATTTATCTCTTCTCTATTTTGACTTTATCCACCTTTTGTTGTTGACAAAAAGGCGGAGAATGTGCAGATTTGAACTTTTGAACTTAACCTTTTGCAGATTTGTTTGATGTTTTGAACACTTATATTCTACAGCAATCTTTGTGGTAGTTTATGAATATGGATGTTTAAATCTTGATGTGTGTCTAATTTTTCAAGATTAATATGTTTTCTGTGGTTGCAAAATCAATGATATCTAGATCCTTGACAAATTGTTTTTATAAGATATCATGTATTGCTAAGTGTTGTTTTGTAAGATATAAATCTTTAAATCTGCAGGGAATTTTTGTCACATCAAAAATGGGGAGATTGTTGGAGAAAACTCCTTTGATGTTTTGAAGTTGACAAAACTTATTCAAAGTATATTCTGAAGATTTCTAGATTTCTGTGTCAAAGTATAAGATTGCCAGACTAGCGAGGGAAGCCCTCACTTGACCTAGCCAAGGGCTGCCCTCGCTCGACGCCAACGAGGCTAGTGATGATTGCCGTCTGGCCTCCAACCTTCGAACTTAGAATCTCTAGTTTCGTAGGGACAACTCTCAACCCTCAATTGGGTTTTCTAGTCGACCCCCAAAAATGAGGCTAGTGATGATTGTCATCTTTTTAAGTTGTTTAAACAATTAGTTAATAAATAAACCGATCATAAGGGGTATGAGTCTTGATGAGGCTTAACATGGTTTAGCATACCTGCTGTGGAAAGTTCCTAATGAATGAAGTGATGTCATCCATGGGGAGCGAGTACTAATGTGAGGGCTAGCATGACAAAAGTACCTCGAAATTTGATGTGCACAACGTCCTCATCTTTTGAGGTGTGTCGCTCATGTGGGTATGAATCACGACACCTTCCGCCATCACATGAGGTACGAGCTTGAGAGAGCTCATGACCGTATACAAGGGTGTTGGAGAAAACTTCTTTATTTATTTTGAAGCTGACAAAACATTTCCATCAGTTTAGTCTAAAGACTTGCAGACTCTTTTGTCAAAGTCTGAAGATTGACAGACTCAAGATTTAAAGTATGCCCTTATTGACAGTTTCTAGACTGACGAAGAAGACTTATCCAGATTCGAGTAATTTTTTATGGTTTTGATTCGAGCGGCCTAGACCAACGAAGAAGACTTATCCAGATTCGAGTAATTTTTTATGGTTTTGATTCGAGCGGCTAAAGAAGTTCTCACGGTTGGAGATAGCATCTCAAGATCTATTATTCGTTTTGAATTTAATTCGAGTAATTTGGATATGTTGATTGGCGAAGTATACTTGGAATGTTCTACTTATGGAAACCTAGATCCTGATTGTATGGGCGAGCAAGATTGGTGGGCTATCATCACATTCCTTAAGTAACTCGAGGTCTCCCTAATTGATTCTGTCCAACGGGTAGATTGGAAGAACTACTTTGGAAGGTGCCAACGGATATGAAGGCATGGAGGAGTATATAAGGAAGACGCTCTAGTTATTCCAGGGAGTGCGCAATAGATAAATTCCAAAGTCTGAAGCTCTTTGTTCTTTGCCGATTCAATTGTTGAGCGTAAATTTGTACTCAAAAGAGAGTTTAGATATTTGTGAGGCCTTGTGGAAGTGTAGCAGAGTCTCTACACTGTGGAATCAATGACGTGATACTGTAACAACTCTTTTGATTCATAGTGAAATCCAACCGGTGGGCTGTCAGTACGGGGGAGTGGACGTAGGCTTGGATTAATCCGAACCACTATAAACTTTGTGTTCTTATTCTATTCCCTAAACTCTTTTATTTTGTTCGTAACTCTATTTAATTGTTAGAGTCTGATTTCCTCTGCAAAGTCTATTGTCAACCAGACTCAGGTTAAAAATAAAATTTTTACATTATATTTTGCAAAATCTGTTTTTGCACATATTCACCCCCTCTAGGTGCTCGTACTAGCGCTTTCAATTGGTATCAGAGCCTGTGTACTCATTTAAATTGAACTGTTCTTACTTTAGAGTTAAAGATCCATGGCTAGTATGTTGGCTCCAGGATTGGTTGAAGGGCAAAGCAACACCAGACTGCCTTATTTTGATGGAAAGGAATACAACATATGGAAAAAAAAAATGAAAGCATTCCTAAGATCGAAAGATCCTCTGGAATGGGATATGGTAGACAAAGGAATCATTCCTAAAGCTACAACAGTCTTAGAAAGGGGAAAATAAGTTGCAGAGGCTAGCAAGATGACTCAAGAAGAAATAACCAAGAGACAAACTCTTGATGCAAAAGCAATTTGCTCCTTCTATTGTGCATTATCTCTTACTGAATATAACATAATATCTTCTTGTGAAACAGCTAAAGAAGTCTGGGATAGGCTACACATCACCTATGAAGGAATTGATCAAGTGAAAGAAACCAGGATCAATATTCTGCTCGGTAAATATGAAGCCTTTAAGATGAAGCCAGGAGAATCTATCACTGACATGTTTAGTCGTTTTACAGAAATCGTAAATGGTCTTGAGTATCAAAGTCAACCAATCTTAGGACCCATGAAGGTTAACAAATTGCTGCGTAGACTTTCCAAAGATTGGAATCACGTACAGACCTCAATAAGAGACACAGAGGATCATGCCACTCTCCGTTGATGAATTGGTTGGCACTCTTCAGTCTTATGAAGTTGGAGCAAATCAATGAAGATGAAGATCCCAAAGGTAAAAACTATGTTGCTTTAAAATCTAATGATGACTATGATATTATAGATTCTGAAGATGATATGGACGATGAAGAGCTTGCTCTCATGATAAGAAGGTTCAGAAAACTAAACAAAAAGGGAAGAAGATTCAATTGGAATAAACAAAACTCTCAAAAGTTTCAAAATAAATCAGGTGAGGACGATGAATCCAATCAAGCTTGTTTTGAATGCAAGAAAAAGGGACACATCAGACCCAACTATCCCTTGCTGAAGAAAAAGAAAGGAAAAGATGAAAAATACAGAAAGGTACTCAAAACAAAAACTTGGAGTAATACCGAATGCAAAGAAAGTGATGAGGATTATGCTAATATTTGTCTAATGGCAAAATTAGAATCAAACTTAGACTCAAACAGCGAGACCAAGGTAAGTAATTTAAAAATCCCTACTAAAGTCTCAAAATACATAGACGAACTGTGTCTTAGTCTCAAAACCTCTCTTAAAAGGATTTCCGAGCTAAAAAGGGAAAATTCTACACTGAAGCAACAGGAGATTGTTTGGAAAGAAAAGTTCAAAAATTTAGAAAAAAAACTCTATTACTTTAAATAAAAACACAAACTCTCTTTCAAAAGAAAAGACACTTTTGAAAAATGATATTTCAAGTATTTCAAAAGGTTTTCTATAGGATCGAGAAATTGAAAAGATTCTTTCAGCACAAAGACCTTACTTTAACAAATCAGGCTTGGGAATGACTTCTGAAACCATTCCTCTTATTCATTTTCCAAAAGTAAAGGAAAGAATCAAACAAAAACCTACAAAAGACTTTTATAGAAATCATTTTTAAAAAATCTTTGTAAAACCTGTTGGTCGTAATGCTCTTAAATGTTCTAATCGCAACTGCTTAGAACACTTTGAGAAAGAATGTCCTATGATTTGGAGACCTGTTAAGAAAGATTGGGCAAAGACCGTACATTGCACTAACTCCATTGGACCCAAGAAAGTGTGGGTACCAAAGAAAGCTTGAGTTTCTTTTTTAAATGCAGGTCACTATCAAGAAAAAAGTCAAATGATACTTGGATAGTGGATGCTCAAGACATATGACAGGAGATTCAAGTTGTTTCATATAGCTAATGCAAGTTAATGGTGGAAAAGTCTCTTTTGGTGGAAACAGCAAAGGAAAAATTGTTGGATGTGGAACAGTAAAAATTGGAAGCCTCACAATCAACGTCTCCTTAGTAGAAGGACTCAATTACAACTTGCTGAGTATCAGCCAACTGTGCGACACAAGCTTCAAAATCAATTTTCAAGAAGGAATATGTTCAAGAACCAGTAAAGACTTCTCTTAGACTTTCACAGGGCGAAGACATGGGAACATCTATCTTTTGGACATCAAAATAGAAAAATCTCAATGTCTAATTTCAATTCAAGAGGAAGCTAATCTCTAGCATCGAAAACTTGGCCATATCAACATGAAGCAAATTGCCAAGATCTCTTCAAAGAAGTTTGTTCGTGGACTACTCAACCTGACATACTAAAAATCTGAATTATACACACCATGTGTGTTGGGAAAACGTGTTAGAAGTTCTTTCAAACCAATAAATCAAGTTTCCACTAATCGTGTAATGCAACTTCTACATATGGATCTCTTTAGACCAACTAGAACTCAAAGTATTGGTGAAAAGAGATATTGCCTAGTAATAGTGGATGATTATTCACGATTTACTTGGGTATACTTTCTGACAAGTAAGTCTAAAACATTTTCTTATTTTTTAAAGTTTGCTAAGAAAGTACAAAATGAGAAAGGGTATGTTATTTCAAGCATACAGACAGACCATGGAGGTGAGTTTGAAAATCATGACTTTGCTAAATTCTATGATGAATCTGGTTTTCAACATATGTTCTCCTCTCCATACACTCCGAACATAATGAAGTTGTGGAAAGAAAGAATAGATTGTTACAAGAAATGGCTAGAACACTTTTAATTGAAAGCAACATTTCTTCTTGTTTTTGGGCTGAAGCAGTTTCTACAACATGTTATATCATTAACAAAGTCTTCTTAAGGCCTACTCTAGAGAAAACTCCCTATGAGTTGTTCAAAGAAAAGAAGCCAATTGTTTCTTATTTTCATGTGTTTGGTTGCAAATATTTTGTATTGAAAAATGTAAATAATTGAATTGGTAAGTTTGAAGAAAAGTCAGACGAAGGAATCTTCCTTGGATATTCAACTTCCAGTAAAGCTTACAGAGTATACAACAAGAAGACTCAATCTGTGGAAGAATCGATGAATGTCAAATTTCAAGACCTTATACAAAATCAATCAATCCAAAAACAACCTGAAGAATCTGAACCTGCTCTAGACTCTACAAAGTTTAATTCCCCAGAAGCAGTTCAGACTACAGAAGGTCAACAACGAACGAATGATGAAGAATCCTCTGAAGAAAATGTTCAGCAGTACGTCAGACCAACCAGCAACTGGAAGCACATGTCCAGTCATCCCAAAGAACTTATTATTGGTGACATTGATGAAGGGATTCGTACAAGATCCAAAATGCATGAAGAGTCTAGAACTATGGCTCTTATTTCTGAAATATAACTCAAAAGCATAGAAGAAGCCTTAACTGATGAAAGATGGATTGAAGCTATGCAAGAAGAACTCAGGCAGTTCAATATTAACGATGTCTGGGAATTAACTCCTAAACCAAAAGGTAAATCTGTTATTGGAGCTAAATGGGTTTTTAGGAACAAGATGGATGAGAAAGGAAAAGTTATAAGAAACAAAGCAAGACTCGTAGCCAAAGCATATACGCAAGAAGAATGGATAGACTATGATGAGACTTACGCACCGGTAGCAAGGTTAAAAGCAATTAGATTATTACTTGCTTTTGCTTGTTATAAGAATTTCAGGTTATTCCAAATGGACATCAAAAGTGCATTTTTGAATGAATTTATCCAAGAGGAAGTCTATGTGAAACAACCTCCCGATTTTGAAGACCCAAGGAAACCAGACTCTGTATTCATACTGAAAAAGGCGCTATATGGTTTAAAACAAGCACCTCGAGCTTGGTATGACAGGTTAAGTAAGTTTTTAATCCAAAATGGTTTTGTTAAAGGTAAAGTGGACACTACTATGTTTATTAAAAAAGAGAGTAAAATATTTTTACTTGTTCAAATCTATGTTGATGATATTATTTTTGGATCACCTAACGAAAATCTGTGCAAGAAATTCTCTAAGTCTATGCAGGATGAATTCGAGATTAGCATGATGGGTGAACTATCCTTCTTCCTCGGATTACAAGTAAAACAATTGAAGGAAGGAATTTTCATTCACCAAGAAAAATATGCTAAAGAACTTGTTAAAAAGTTCAGTTTGGAGAATTGCAAAAAGACTGATATACCAATGTCAAGTTCTTCAAAGCTAGACAAAGATGAAGGAGGAAAGAAAGTTAACCAGAAGCTGTACAGGAGTATCATTGGTTCACTTCTTTATCTTACTACCTCTAGACCTGACATTTTGTTTAGTGTTTACATTTATGCCAGATTTCAATCAGATCCCAAAGAATCTCATCTAAGTGTTGCGAAACACATCATCAAATATGTTGCAATAACCTCTAAGTTAGGTCTATGGTATCCTAAAGAATGAGACTTTACTCTCCTTGGATACTCAGACGTAGATCTTGCAGGATGCAGAGTTGATAGAAAGAGCACCTCAAGCACTTGTCAACTACTTGGTAATAGGGCAGTATCTTGGTTTTGAAGAAAGCAAAGTACTGTAGCTCTCTCAACAACAGAAGCAGAGTGTGTGGCTCTTGGAAGTTGTTGTTCTCAAATCTTGTGGATAAAACAACAACTAAGAGACTTTGGAATCGAAGACTCATGCACTAAGATCAAATGTGACAACACTAGTGCAATTAATCTCACAAAGAATCCAATTCTTCATTCAAGAGCAAAGCATATAAAGATTCGACATCATTTTATTAGAGACCATGTTCAAAATGGAGAAGTCTTGATTTAATTCATTGACTCAAAGAATCAGCCGGCGGACATATTTACAAAGCCACTGGAGAAAAGTCTATTTGAGTCTATTCGTTCCAGACTTAATATCTTAAAGTCTAAAGAAGCTCAGACTCAGGGATAAAAGTCTAAAAATGCTCAGACTCAGCAGATCAAGGATCACGACTATAAGTTATTTCAGTTCTAGCAATTTATCTTTCGTTTAAAAACTCGAAAAGGTACGATTAATCTGCAATTGATTGATGTTATCTTCCCAAGTTTTTGAAATTGTGTAAATTATTCTTTTTCGAAAATGAAGTTATCTTTTTGAGATGACAGTTATCTATTTTCAAAAAGGCAGTTATTTTTGAAAATGCATTTTTTATCTTTCATTTTACGACGATCCGTATACCTCGTTTCGATTGCCTTATATACTGTCTTTCTTCTTCATTTTTACTCACAAACCCTAGAAGCACAGAACTTCACTTTCTTACTTTTTCTCTCTAGTTTAATCCTTAAAATCTTCATCTTTCTCGCGAATCAAGTTCGGAAACTCTCTCAAAGATTGTGATAATGTCTTCCCAAAGAAAGTCTTCAAGGATCCAAGCAGGGGTTCACAACATATGCGTGAGGGTCCTACGCATTTTGACTTGACCGAGGAAGAAGAATCTCCAAGACAACAGCAGAGTTCACAACATTCTCAACCACGCCATTCTCCTCAGGCTAGACCACATAATGTTTAGCAACAACAAGTGGAGGAAGAAATTATTAAGGATGCCGAACCTATAAGGACTCTTAAACCTGCTTTTACCTTCAAACTCTACTCTGGGAGGTTCTCCAATGAGCTTTATTGATGAATTTTTGAAAGAAAATGGGTACCGAAATGAAACCTATTTTTTACAAACGATGGAACATTTGGGAATTGCTCTTGCTGGATTGGCAGAAAGGGTTTTTGTGAATTTCCCAAGTGATCCACATATTGGAGGATTTAGTCAACCTGATGGAAATAATGATGAAAAGATGTTCACTCATTTTAAGTCTAGAATGGGTGCTGCTGCAAACATTCGAGGAAGAAGAGTAGATCTATTTCGTTCTGAGGAACATAAGAGAGTTTACTCTAAGTTGCTGAAGCGAGGGGTGATGAACCCAAGGAGTGTGGATTTTGATTTTCTCGACTCCCTGAACGTGAAGTTACGGGAGAAATTTACTTTACTTCAACTTGAACGATTTTGCTCTAAGACAACAATAGCTCATCCAGAACTTACTACGTATTTCTATTCCAATCTAAGCTTCTTGGATGCGAATAGATTTTCTTTTAGTATTAGAGACCAAGATTATGTGGTTGATATGGACACTCTGGCCGATGTGATTGGAGTAGAGAGAGGGATATTCCAATCAATTAGTGTGTCTATTGGTCATGCAACTGTGGAGCTTGTTCGAGATGGAATGGTAGAAGGCCAGATTTCGTACCTGAGGATGAGTGCCTCAAATATCTTGCTTCATAAGATTGTGATCAATTGTCTTAGACCCAAATCCACATCAAAGACTGACGTCTCCAATTCAGAAGCAAAGCTGATGTATGCTATCAATGCTAGTCAAAAGTTCTCTCTGCCACACACTATCATGTTTCACATGTACAGATCAATGGTAAAGGATAAGGGCCAACTTTCTTATTCAGCACTTGTTACTTAGCTATTCAGACATTTTAAAATTTAGCCTCCCAAAATTCTGTGTGTTCGAACCTATGATCAAATGGTGGTGGGACTGAAGATGGTTTCAAAAATGCGTCTGAAGGAGCTAAACAAGGCTTTAGAGAGATTTAAGGAGAAGACTCCTGTCAAGACTCGTCAAGACTCTGTGGCTGCAAAACAGAAAGGCAAGGAGCCCATGACAGCTCCATCTAAGAAAAGGAGAGCACTCATCTTGCAGGATGAAGAAGATGAGGAAGACATCACCATTTGTGCTCTTGCCTTAAAGAACTTACAATGTCTTGTTCTAGAGACAGAGGATAGAGAGAACTAAGACAGAGAAGAAACAGAGCAGAGGAGTGAAGAAAGGGAATCGATGAGGAAAAAAGCAGAGGAAGGAAGAACTGTAGAAGAAGGCAAAGAGGAGAACAAGGTCATCGTATCTTTGAAGAAGAGACAGAGCATGAAGAGTAGTTCTCTCCACCTAAAGGCACTAAAACAGGGGGAGCTATTGATAAAAGAGGTACTGCTTCACTTGCTTTTAATAATGATGATGTCAGTCGTTCTCCTACCGATCCAGAAGATGCATATGCCTCTCAATTTCCTGAAGAAGGTAATGAGGTTTCATCTCCAAGTCTGGGTGCTAATGTTGAAGTTCCATCATCTGCCAATACTCCACAAACTGATCATGCTGAAGCAAGCACTCAAATTGACAACTCAGCAGACTTTAAAAGATTGCTTGATGTTCTTATGGAGATGAGAGGTCAGATTTATGCTTTGGGATGTGAATTTCAGAATATGCCAAATGCCAATCAAGCCTCTTCAGTTTCTTTGCACAATCAAGTTCAAGCCATTAATCTTCAAGTTCAAGCAACTACCAAGGGTGAGGAAGTAGCACAACTGAAGGAGAATATGAGAAAGCTGGAGGAGACTGTCAAGTCGATGGGAGATTTCCCGCTTGTTCGCGTTCCAAAACAATCTTAACTTTATCCAATTCTCTTTTTCGTCTCTACCTTTTTAATGCTAACAAAAAGGAGGAGAAGTTGGTGCAGATTTGACTTTATTTTTGTTTGGTTTGGACTATTTTTTAATTTTGGTTGTGACTGGTTTTGGACTGTGTTTTGATTGTTTAAAGCTTGCAGTATCTTAAGCATTGTTGGTATTCATGGTAAAGATAGTTGTTTTTACAAGACTAATTCATTTCCTGTGTATGCAGATTCGATACTATCTTTATCCTAATCCATTTATCTTTTATGAGATATCCTTGTTTGCTTGAGTATTGTCTTGCAGGTCAAAAGTATCCAAATCTGTAGAAAAGTTGTCACCATCAAAAAGGGGAAGATTATTGGAGAAAACTTCTTTATTTATTTTGAAGCTAACAAAACGTTTCCATTACTCTAGTCTAAAGACTTGCAGACTCTTTCGTCAAAGTCTGAAGACCGCCAAACTCAAGATTTAAAGTCTGCCCTCATTGACAATTTCTAGACCGACGAATAAGACTTATCCAGATTTGAGTAATTTTTTATGGTTTTGATTCGAGCGGCTAAAGAAGTTCTCACGGCTGGAGATAGCATCTCAAGATCTATTATTCATTTTGAATTTAATTCGAGTAATTTGGATCTGTTGATTAGCGAAGTATACTTGGAATGTTCTACTTATGGAAACCTAGATCCTGATTGTATAGGCGAGCAGGATTGATGGACTATCATCACATTCCTTAAGTAACTTGAGATCTCCCTAATTGATTTTGTCCAATAGGTAGATTGGAATAACTTCTTTGGAAGGTGCCAACGGATATGAAAGCATGGAGGAGTATATAAGAAAGACGCTCTAGTTATTCAAGGGAGTCCGCGATAGATAAATTCCAAAGTCTGAAACTCTTTGTTCTTTGCTGATTCAATTGTTGAGCATAAATTTGTACTAAAAAAAGAGTTTAGATATTTGTGAGGCCTTGTGGAAGTGTAGCAGAGTCTCTACAATGTGGAATCAACGACGTGATACTGTAACAACTCTTTTAATTCATAGTAAAATCCAGTCGGTGGGCTGTCAGTGCGAGAAAGTGAACGTAGGCTTGGATTAAGTCAAACCACTATAAGTTTGTGTTCTTATTCTCTTCCCTCAACTCTTTTATTTTGTTCGTAACTCTATTTAATTGTTAGAGTCTGATTTCCTCTGCAAAGTCTATTATCAACCAGACTCAGGTTAAAAATAAAAAATTTACACTATATTTTGCAAAATCTGTTTTCGCACCTATTCATCTCCCCTCTAGGTGCTCGTATTAGCGTTTTCAAAGGGAACTCAAAATGGTTCGTCTCAAAAGGCGAGGTGATGGCGTTTTTTGAGAACACGAACTGTAAGAGAACTCTCATGGTCAAGTACCCCTAAACCCGACTTTTCCCACCTTCATTTGAGGCATGCGAGAGGTCGGGTCACGACATATGTCGCTCAAGTGATCGATTGAAAGTGATGATACTCAACTACACGTATTTAGAAGTCATGACACTAAAGTAATCGAAAGAAAAGAACTATGACATTCAAATGAATGTCATAGTAAAATTGTGGTACTTGGAAAGCCCTTTATTGTCATACTGACCCAGTGCGCAAAACAGAGACATCTCACTAACAAAGTGTCAAATTATCGACATAACTTCAATGATCACACTTATTTATTCACCAAACACTTCCGCGCGATTTGTCCGGCAAAAGATTCTCTGTTTTTGGTTGGCACCCATGACTTGATTTTCGGGATTCCAACTTTTGTGCCTCTTTCGTGCCCGTGCCATGCCTATTCCGTGCAGGACGGACATTCACGTTATATTCTCTACCCGAATCACCAACCGGAAGACTGAGAAGTACATTCTCGGAGTTCTATCGCTGATCATCTACACGATTGCCCTCATCCTCTTGCTCAAGTATGTTTTCATTGTCCTCTAGGCAAATGACAATGACGACGGTACGCACGCCTATCTCTATTGCGCTTCACCTACTGGGATTATTAAAATAATGTACATGACAATTTTTTTAGGTTCACATGTCAATTTTTTTTTGTTCTTTTAGCTTTTCTCTGTTTTTGGTGGCAACCAATGACTTGATTTTGGAAATTCTGACTTGTGTCCCTCATTCATGCCCATGTCGTGCATGTTCTGTGCAGGAGGGACATTCGCGCTATACTCTCTAATATGCAGGTTTGTAAAGGTCAGCCTAATCCTGAATCGCCAACAAGAGGACTAAAAAGTGTTGGACCTCATTTGGTGGCTTTCATAAGTTAATTTGTCTCCTGAACGTTTGGTTGCAGGAATAGCTGTGGTGAGCGTTATGATGATCACGACTTGCATGCTCACTCTCATCATGCTCGTTATGTGGAAGACGAGCATATGGTGGATTGTGCTCTTCTTCACCGTCTTCGGCTCAATTGAACTGCTCTCTGTCTCGTAGGTCCTCTACAAGTTAGTAAAGGGTGGTTTCCTACGGCTTGTGTTTGCTGCCTTCCTCATGACCATCATGATTATCTGGCACTACGTCCGCAAGCAACGGTACATGTATGAGGTCTCAGACAAGTATATTAGAGATCTTGCCACGAACCCAAGTATCAATCGCGTCCCCGGGGTCGCCCTATTCCATTCCGAGCTTGTGCAGGGCATTCCTCCGAATATTATCACATTTTGTGGCAAATATTTCGTTTATCCATTTGATAATAGTCCTTGTCTCGATCATGAACCTCCCAATCAGCAAGGTCGTGCTGGAGGAGCGGTTCTCGTTCAGGCGGGTAAGCCGAGGGGCTTCAGGATATTCTGCTGCATCGTGCGGTACAGATACAAGAACGAGCGAGGAGCTGCAGGAGTTCGAGTGCCAATTGGTGGACAACTCGGAGGAATTCATCTGGCACAAGTACTTCTTCCTCGAGGCCAAGAATAATGATCATGATCAAAAGGATGAGTCTGTCAACAACGATGTACCACATTCGGCATTGCTAGCCGAAGATGGACAGGACAAGGGATCAACCATCCACATGGAGGAGTCGCTGGCGTAGCTAAACCCGTCCAATCTCTCTTCCAATTCTATCTAATCGTTTAACATGGTCAAGTCGAGGAATCCTTCAAATGGAACTGTGTTCAGTCTAACCCAAGCGGCCAAAGAGGAGATGCAATTTGTGCAGAAAACGATGGAGAGAGGAGTGGTGTACCCCGGGGAAGCTGAGGTGGTCGTGGAGCCAAAGTCATCTTTGTTGAAGAGGATCATCGTCAACTACGCCTACAGCTTTCTCAGTAAAATTTCAGGTAAGGCGTGGAAATCATGGTGATCCCAAAGAATATGCTTCTAAGGATTGACATGACAAACGAGACATGAATGAAAAGAGAACAATAATTGTGGTCAAATAAAATTTAGCAACTTTTAATGGGAGAACACTAATTTGACCTGAAAAAATTAAAAGAACTTACCAAGACGAATGCCATTCATTATCTTCTCCAAGTGACGATCTATACTATACTCTACAGAACAGTGGAAGATAATGATATAATAGTGGCTACATGGATCGTGTTAAATTAATGTGTCGATTTTAAATTTATGTACGGTACCCGATCTTCATGCACAGCTTTTTTTCGAAATGAGGAAGCACGTACACGGAGCATTTAATGAGAAAGCGCGCCTTCCAAGCCGAAATAATCCAACTCTACCTATAGGCTGCACATGTTGGACGTTGAAGACAAAGGCCATCATCCAATGTGTTGACTTTTGCACCTTTCTCATTGTTTTATCCCCGCGTCCATATTTCTACTTGCATGCATTGCCTATAGATTTGGCTGGTGGGCATCGGTGCCGATTGTGGGCTTGAGTTGCGCGCGCCTGTGCTGTATTTAATGAGGCCACTTAATTTCATTTTTGTCTTGTTTCCTTTTATAGGAAGGACCTATGAAGATGAAGTGAGCAGAGCAAGAAGTGAGAACTCAAGAGACTGAGAGGTGAAAGCTCCAAGAGATTTGTGCGTAAGTTGAGTCCATTGAGTTAATTTGTTAAATACAATGGGCATTGGATATACATTAGGATTGAACTTAAGTGTATGAGTGATTATAATCCTGTAATTCTCCAATATAGTGATTTATTTGCTGGTTTTATCCATGGACGTAAATCCTGGCATTTGGAACGAAACACATAAATCTCGTGTCCTTTTATCGTTCCTTGTTTTATTTCTGTTAATTCCTATAGCTCTCGATATAATTGCAAATTTACGATCCGCTTTTCAACAAATTGATCAGCTCTTTCAGCAGTATTGTCCATGAAACTCTAAAGAGAACTCCCAGAGCAAAATATAGTGCTAAAAAATTAAGAGTAATCATCCATCCTCGCAAAATAGGAAATATGGTGCTCGAGAACTACAAATATAAGCACCATTATCAGAGTACAGGAGACACTAATATGTACTAAGGGTTGAAGGCGCGCAACACAATGTTGTCGTATTTGAACAGGTTGAAGAACGTGAGCCCATCGTAGTGGACGATCTACCGCTCAGAGGCCGATGCCACTAATGAAGGTGAGCCTGTCGCAGTTGCTTCGACTGATTGTCAAGCTTGAAGTTCTACAGTTCTCAATCCTCCGGTTGGTGACTCGGGATTAGGCTCATATTTGCGTGCCCGCATAGCAGACAGCACAACATGAATGTCCCTCTTTCACGGAACAGGTACGACGCGTGCACGAACGAGGCACATGTAAGAATTTCAAAAAATCAAGTCATGGGTTGCCACCAAAAATAGAGAAAAAGCTTAAAGAAAAAAAATTGGCATGTGAACCTACAAAACATGGTCATGTACGTTATTTTGATAATCTTGGTATGTGAAGTACATTAGAGATAGGCATGCATACTGTTGCCATAACCATTGGCCAAGGGGACGATGAAAAGGCGTACCAGAGCGCCGCCTCCAGAGGGAATCTGTAGATTATTAGCGATAGAATCCCTACAAAGTTTGCAGTGTCCTTAATTCCCTCTGTGAATGTACTGATATGCTCTGAAAAGCCAAACTCATCATCCTTTGGCAATTCACCGATAGATCATTTTTTTCATCAATTCTATTCAAAAATAATATATTCAATTAATTAAAAATGTTTTTACATGCATTTTTTTATCAATTTTTTTCAATGCCAAGGTAAACTCAAATAGAACAGGAAATGCAAAATAAAAAACTTTTTTTTTGATGTATTTCCATGGACAATGAACTTTGGACAAAAAAGGGCCGGCAGAAAAACAGCTAAGCGAAGGTCACGAGCAATCCTTGCCCCTGCATGTTGATATGTTGACAAAATGTCACTGCTACATCTCAAACAATTTCAAACAAAAGAAAATTCCAGCTCTCTTTGGAAGCGTAAAAGCCAATTTCTCAGAAGCCCATAGAGTTTTAATTTTGTCAAGGTGCGATTCATACTTCTCATAGGGTCCTGCTCCAGGACGAGTAGGTAGAGGTCTAGAGCTGTCTCAGCAGGGGCTGTGGGAGCAATGCCTTCGAGCCATTTTGAGTTCATATTTTATTGGTAGTTTGGGATAAGAGTTGGCATGATATATAATGAGAAGGCGTGGAAATCATGGCGATCCCAGGGAATATTAGGCTTCCATTGGTTGGCATGACATATATGATAGGAATGATTAGAGCATACTAATTGTGGTCAAATAAGATTTAGCAACTTTTAATGGGAGAAACATCACGTTCATGTTTCATAACTAAAACAACAAATGTTTCGATATATACTGTCCTTGTGTCTATCGATAAATGTTCTTCCCATGTAGTTGTAAATTACCTTTCATTTTGCTATAACCAGAAAATTCAAATAGTGAAAACTTATGATATACACTAATGTTCAAGGACCGTCAATCCATCAGTCTTAATAGGCAGGCTGAGCTCGAGTGTAACTTTTATTAGATGGGTAGGCCTTGCGGTTCGCTTTACGACTCGACCATACCTATTAGGCCTCCCTGGTTCTGACCTCTTCTTTTCGAAAAGATAAAAGCAATTCTCGAAGATTGTTTAGTTAGTAATGAGAAAGCTTGGAAAATGCTTTTTAGGGAGGCCACAATTGACACATGATTGTTTTCTTCGAAGGCTTCGGGCCGAGCCTGCCCGGTTCATCGGATGATCATGACAGAAGGCTTGACTTGGTTAAGTACTAATATCGTGAGTCATACAAAGGCCATATTGACTCATACATGATGTGCCTCTCTTTCTTCTTTACTGGTTTGAAGACCGCAAAGGATGAATGTTAGGCTATAGATAAATAGATACACCATAAGAAACCAAAAAAGGAATCTTCTTTTCAATACCTTTTTCTCTATTTTCTTTCCATCTTTCTTTTATGAAAATTAAAATTTCTCAGAATTGCAGACTAATATAAACTATGTTTATATACTCATTTATAGCCTGAAACATGGGAGACCGACTTTGTAGACAGTCCTTTTGATGTCCTGGTAGACTTGATTGTCATTGAAATATCTCACAACAATGAAGTTTATATGCTTTTTATATACATGTGATATCTACTTAAACTTTTAAAAAAAAAAAAAAAAAAAACTTTTAAAATCATTGACAATGTTCCCAAAGTATCTCACATGATACTGGAGCATGAGATCGTGAGTTTAAATTTTTTTCAAGACTTGAGCCAATGTTTAGCATACACGTTAGGGGGTATCGATATGTTATTAAAATATTAAATTGTGATTTCAGCTAACACTTTAGAGCTTTCTGGGTTGCAACCGGAGGGCTCTCCGCAACTCCTGATCAGGGTTATACGAAGGGCTGTGCTCCACGCTCTTGTGCACGTCATCGCTCCACACCTGAGATGAGCAATTCATTCCTGCGTTAATCATCGAAGAATTGGATGAGCATTGCTTGGATGAACCCGTCTCCAAATTGACTTGGGCGGAAAGCAAGTAGCTCTTTTATCGATTTGGGTCGGCCTAGTAGCATTTGAGCTGACTCCATGCAAGCTCCACACACCCACCACTAAACCCCAACAACACCCCCCACCCCACCAAAAAAAAAAAAAAGAAGATCTAAATTCAGCACAAGGGTTTTAAACTAAACAAAAATGGGAAATTATAAGGTATATTAGGGCACATTTGGTAACTATTTTGTTCTGGAGAATAAATTTTGAACAGAAATAATTTTTTTATTTTTTTGTTTCCGAAAGTAATATTTGAATATAAGAACGCACTTGGTAATCGTAAAAATTTCTATCCTAGGAATAGAAATGTGTTTGGTAAACTTGTATAATTTTATTATTTCTTTTAATTTTTCAATATTTTTATTATTTTTTCTTTTTTTTTCTTTTTTTTTTTTTCCTTCTTCCTCCTTTGTGGCCGATTCTTTGGCGACGGCGGTGGCCGGCGACCAGCCGGGCGAGGTCCTGTGAGCTCGTCAGGCCACTACAAGGCTCGGCCTCACTAGATCTGGGTGAGGCTGAGCCTCGCTGGTGGCCTCGGTGGCTAGGCGAGCCTCGCCAGGCCACTGGCGAGGCTTTGACCTCACCCAGGCGGCGCGAGATCAACCTCACCCTGGCCTAGCGAGGCCGAGCCTCGCGCTGGCCGACAAGGCTTGGCCTCGCCTTGGCTGGGCAAGCTCGAGCTCGCCCAAATTTGGCGAGGCTTGACCTCGCCCAGATCTGGCGAGGTTGAGCCTTACCCAGCCATGGTGAGGCTCGGCGTCATCGGGGGCAGGTGAGATCGCTAGCCCTCATCGGCCGATTGCCGGCCATGCCGAGGTCGGCAATTGGCCAAAGGGAAGAAGGAGGAAAGAAAAAGAAAAAGAAAAAAGAGAAGAAAAAAGAAGAGAGAAAAAATTGATTATTGGAATTGTTTCCGGGAACAATAAACTATTTTTTTCTACTTCTTATATATGTTCCAAATATGTTCCCGGAAATAAAAAAATAATTTTTTGTTCCTAAGAATAAAAGTTTTACCAAACATGTTTCTGTTCTAGAGAACATAAACAATTTTTAACAAACAAGCCCTTACTACATCGTGGACTATTTTTTTTAACTTGGTTACAACAATTCGTGGTAACATCATAAATCAATTTTTGAAAGGCGTTACAACATTTTTATACTCAATTATGACGATACACCTTAATGTTATACGGTACGCCTGAAAAATGATGTGAATGTGGAGTGAGAGCGTTTGTGCGCCCTTTTCTTTTTGTTACCTAAAGAAGGTCTCCGATGTTGACGATGAGACCGTCTCAATTGGGATTGACGGCAACCCATCGAGAGCCCTTGAGTAGCTGAAGGCCTCCGACCTGGTTCTGGTAAAGAACGGTCAGAAAGTCACTATTCATGTGGGGCACCAACCTGGACATCTTCGGTAAGAGCCGGCATGCTCTGTAGTGGTTCAGCTGGAGGAAGTGCTTGCTCTCGTCGAACACATCGCCGCCCCAACGGCCCAGTTTCCCCGTTAGGAACCCACATCGTCCCCTGTTTCATCCGTTTCCACCTAGATTCCCTTAGATGGTGGGTTGAATTTTATTAGATTAGATGACATGACATGAGAAGGGAAGCATGGTATTTGAGAGGGATGGATTGGCCATAGGACTAGGGCTCAAGAACCTCACAGGAACTACAGTTTTACCATTGAAAAATAACATTATGTGCAAATTGAAAAATAGACAAAGGGTTGATGGTTGAAACCAAGTGAAAGTCTTAAGGGGATTTTGCCTAACGATTGAAAGTTTAGGGGTAAATGTTCATCATCCTAAAAGTACCGGGGGATTTCATGCAATTTCCAGAGATAAAGTAATTGATAGACAAAAGTATTTTTGCTATTTGAATAATTTTGAGCCTTCTCAAAGATAATAGTGATTGGTTTACGGAGGTGGATTACAAAACAATATTCAACTGCATTTATCCCCACCTCCTGACCTATGCATGCGGATAGCCTCGTTAAGTTGCGTTAGGTAAGACTATATATTAAGTGGCCAGAGTGATATCAAAGAAGGTTTGAGCCATATACAACATCTGTTTCATTCAAACCACATGCTCGAATAATGAATTGACAACCAAGGAGCTCACAATCAAGTTCGCAATGAACGTTGGTCCCATAATTTCACAAAAATCAATATTGATGTCATCCGGCAATTTTTTGGATGGCAGAACCCTCACATCTCATAGTATCTTAGAAAGAGCAAGCTCTCGAAGTGATATGGGAAGTACATGTGTGGCACAGTTTTATGTCAAGGAATGCGTCCTAGATATTAACAACGTGATGTTCACTTGACATCGTGTCTCTTGACTAGTAAAACATAAAAAAACACATTTATCTAACAGTTTGATCTTTTAAAACAGTTAATAGTAATCCCACAAAATCTTACATTGTATTAGAACATAGGCTGCCACTAAGTCTGGACTCAATAGTCACATGGCAGAGTCACGGGAGCCAAGAGCTAATGTCGGTTTATAAGTGTAAGGAAAAGTCTCACACTTTGAACTAGCTTCCATGACGAAAGAGGTCCAAGACCACTTAACACATTCTCCCTTCTCTAACCACAAATGAACAAGAAGATAATACAACATGTATGTGTATGTGTGTGTGCGTAGGGAGAATTATCAAAAAAGTCTTAAACTTATTATAATTGTGTCAATTCAGTTTTAAACATTTTTGGTAACTAATAAACATTTTGTATTTATGTATGTCCGGCCAATTTTTGTATAGTTGGCACTAACATGGATGCCAGCCGACCAGCTGATACTAATATGGATAATTTTAATAATATTTTATTTTTTTCATTTTTCTTTTTCTTTTTTCTTTTCTTTGTCCTTTTTTTCTCGCTTTTTTTTTCCATCCTTATTCCTTCTTCCTCCAACCACTCGTCGGCGATGATTGGCCAGAGGCAAGGGCTAATGAGGGCAGCCTCACCGTTGCCAATGGATGATCGGCGCCAACCAGACCAAATTAGTTGAATGGACTTAAATAGCACAAATGGAAAAAAAGTTAATGATTGAATTAGCCAAAAAAAGTTTATGACTAAATAAGCACAACTACCATATGTTTAACATTTTTTTGATAATTCTCTCTCTCTCTCTCTCTCTCTCTCTCTCTCTCTCTCTCTCTCTAGATAGATATATGTACACAGGCACAAAAATTGACAAAGAAAAGGAGGGGAAAAAAGAAATATCTTGCTCCGGACACACCACGATTTTAGGGCCAGCACATAATTAATATACTAAGACAGCTGCCACACAGATAAATATATCTCAAATAAGATTCTAGAATAGCCACAAAAACGCGCGACCTACCAAACCGACCGATGAAGCCTGGTCCCGCAAAACAAACTCGTCTTTCTAACAATATGTGAAATTGCCTAAAAAAGCAAACTTCAGTCATCAACTCTCGGGGCCCGGTGAAGAGTGGAGTCATCGCTTGACAATGAAGAAAGAAACATAGAAAAAGTTCTACAAGACACTCATTGGTGGAGGAGGTGGCGGAGATGGAGGAAGAAGAAGAATCGGAACATGAAGGAGTGAAAGGTCTCAAGGGCGAAACTAGGTCGCTTCGACTCCCTCAACATGGAGGCCGGTCAAGGTGACTCTTGCAAATTTTGCACGTAGCCATGTTCTTCATCGGCTAAGTAATTCCTTTTCATCGTTTGATATTGACTGGATTTCAAGAAAACATCGCATTGAGTTCTTCCGTCCGTCTTTACGGAAATGTGAATGCCTATGTTTGTTTAGGATGCAACCTTTGAATGGTCACTGAATCACATTGATCGAAAATAGCAAAAGACAATGAGAGGACCTCATAACATATGCGGGTCCCACGTGTTTTTTTAAAAGACTGCAGTGAATTCGATCACCAATATATGTTTGTCATAAGTTGTGAAATAAGGTAGAAGCTAACGAATGTTGTAACTCGAGTGTAACGCAAGGAAAAAGAAGTCATTGGAGAAATTAATGAGGAATGACAAAATGTGGTTTGATTTAAGTGTTGATACTTACTTTACGAGGAGAGACAATCACTAAGAAATTCATTATGAATCCGGCGAATTGCACAGCTTACACAATCATTCAAGTGTTCCTTAATGCTAGATTACACCAAAAGAAAAACACACTGGTATAATCTCATAATCACTTACTAAAAACTCACTCAAAAAACTCATAGTGAGAAAATCCTAACACTTCTCTTGTTTGCTTTAGTATATAATAGAATTCTATTTTATGTTTTTTTAGTTGACTTGCTAAATCAAACTAGGGAACCTAAATCCAGCTCTAACATGGAAACCATTTCAATAATTCCTTACTTATTCAGACATCAAAACAAAAGTGATTTTCGGATTTGGAACTTCTATCTAGATGGAGTTTCCTTTGTGAAATTAAACTTGAGAAATAATCTTAACACTTGTGTCAACTCTATTATTGCGTGGAAGCATGCAACCATTGCAAACATCCATCAAAGCATGCAACCATTGCAAACATCCATCAAGACCAAGTTGAGCTTGGACTTGTTTAGAGGAATGGACTTTGTCCACACATCAGTAGGATTCTCTGCTGCAAGAAGCTTCTTCATTGTCAAATCCTCTCCTAACATGTGATTTCTTATGTTG
Source organism: Eucalyptus grandis (assembly GCF_016545825.1). Lineage (NCBI taxonomy): Eukaryota > Viridiplantae > Streptophyta > Magnoliopsida > Myrtales > Myrtaceae > Eucalyptus > Eucalyptus grandis. The sequence continues at coordinate 42,675,961 of NC_052618.1, forward strand.
AAATATGGGTCACCAATTAATTCAATTCTCTAGCAATATCTCCAGCTTTCACTAGCCACCGCATCAATCCAATGTCCCATGTCAATATCGATAACTAATTCATTAGACCGCACCTCCTCTTCAACTCCTTTATTGTCACTATTTTCCAATCTCAATCTTCCTGAAATTATCATGTCTCTCAATGACATCTTCTAACTCACAACACAACCGATAGAAGTAAAGGCATTACTGCTTGGAAATCGACCATCCAGCATGTTCCCTACATGACCTTAGGGTTCACAAATCTAATTACCGCCACACTACTTAAATTGCATCCTCTGAAACATATCCAACATCTGATATCCCCAATAAAATTAGTAGGATCCACTTCATAGCATCACTATATTCACCTAGATTAATCATAAATGTTCCTAATCGGATGTGAAAGATCAAGCCTAGTATTATCCATTAATAACTTAAACAACCAATGGTTCTATCATGTGAAGCATGGGACAAGCGCTCCACCTCCATCCAAGTACAGAGTGATAGTCTAAACAATATTTGATATGTAGCATGTAGGGTACTTACAAAATTTCTCAATCACACATCGAAGCATCTCAATGCTTTTCCGACATAACTTCTCCAAGTCACTCACAACATTCCAACGGTTTTCACTCTCTACATCTCCAAACTAGAAACTATCTCTAGTGGACCCAAGTTTCTAAATCAGTTTTTGCATGCAATTGGTCCTTTATCCCATCCAACTTCATTAACCACCTTGAAGCTTCATTAATTTAGACCTATGAACAACTATCAACTACTATGGAAAATAACAATTTTGCAGACAATGTCACATCTATTGTACTCTAAACATACGTAGGCTCTCTTTGAAGCTCCACCTGTTTCTACATATCATTTGTATCTTTCTTTGCAATCGATCCCTCCCTCTTATGAAACTAAGTAAATTTGTCAAAGATAACATCTCTATGGACACATGTCACACCCCGGTCCTCGAGCGCGTGCCCATCCCTCTCTGGTCGATAAAATTTTGTGACTTCTCAGGACAAGTCGTCAACCCTTTCTTTTTATTGCACCTACGGAAGCGAAAAATAAATCCCCTGACAACAATCATCTCGGGATAGAAAAGCATGACAACAAATTCACAAAATGAAACATGCTTTTATATTCACATAAAGTCATGTACAAGGTCTATGACCAAAAGACTACAAAAATTGACTTTCCAAAAAGAAGCGGTCCTAACCGACCTACAATTCAGATCACCTCCTCTCGACTCCAGGTTCTCCATTCGACAATCTTGAAAATTTAGCCCACGACGGGTTGAGATATAAATCTCAGCGAGTTTACACTCTAAACCCCGATTATAAGGGAAATACGCCTAGAAGCATCCTAACCACACAATACTTACCTCGTCTCAGATTCACCCTGCAGGTCAGTATAGTTTATATCTCAGACAGCATGAAAGCATGAGCAACCACTAAGCTCAATTACTTGGAACGTCATACTGAAATTCTCAAATAAGAACAAGAGTCCTGATTATAGGGCCAAATCGTTATGACACATCCCATATCGTGCCACACAATTTTGTCCCATAATCCGGCACATTCAACTCAATTACACATGCGTTCCTAGTTTTGATCTCAGCATATAGCACGACCTACTCTCTGTTCGGTAGTCTTCTAGCATTGCCAGGCTTCCTCTCACCCCATTGTACACGGCATGTCTCTTTCAGATAGCTTTTCCGAAAGAGCATAGGGTCCAAAATCTACTGCAACCGGCTTCCCGTTGTCTAGGGGTATCCCAAATAGGGATAACGTCTAGCTTAACAGCCTGGGACGATTTCTCTTAACCATCACACGATTACTCAAATATGACCCAAGGCACCATGCATTGTACTTAAATGCTTCAATTAAAATGGTGAATCTTACATTTTTCTTCGTATTAGAAATATATTGTAAATTAGTTGTGTGTAGGTACACGATCAACTCAACCCAGAAAAATTGACATTCTTCCTTTTTAAAATCCCACTATTTTATATAGTACCTAAAACTATTTTCGGTGTCAAAATCTGACACCTGGGATTTTCTGGATAAATATTGGAAATTCACAATTTTTGGAATTAAATACCAAAAATAAATCAGCACTCAATTTGCATAATTTAACACTCAATTGCAGAATTTAACCACACCATTAAAATCAGCACGAAATTCCGGTCACCAGCTATCTATCCCGGCCTAATTTCTGAAAAAATAATTAATAATTAAATAATTTCTAAAATTAATTAAATAACTCAATTTAATTTCCAAAAATATTATATTAGGCTAAAATCACTAAATTAAATACCGTTATGGACCCGAAAAATTCCCGAATTCTTCTAGATAAATAGTACAAATTATCTAGGCCTCACTTAATCTAATCTAACCACCTAACATGCATAATTACATAATTAAATCACTAAATTAATCTAACTAACCAACTAATTCCTAATTAAATTAAACTAAACACCCATTAAACATGATTAGCCTACTAAGAAGAGTTTAGTGCATAAACTCACCGGTTTATTACGAAAACCAGTTCACCACGACGACGGCGCGACGGCGGCTGAAATCCGAATTTTCGGCGGTGTCAGCGGACTTGGACCAGGCCTAAACTTGGCCTAACAAATCTCAGCCCAAGCTGAGATTTGTTCTTGAGTTGGGCTGGGCCTGAAGTTGGCTGAACGGGCTTTGAATTTTCATGGGCTTTGCTGGCTTCTTGGGCTGACTTCAAGTGAGCTGGAATTGGGCCTCAAAAACTGGGCTGCTGCACTTGTGGGCTGGGTTGAGCCCAAATGATGGGCTGAGGAGCGGCTGATTTCACGCGGCTGCTGGGCCTGCTTTGCTGATCTCGTGGAAGATGGACGAACAGCAGTCAAGCTTGGTGAGGGGAAACGCCGTTTGATGGCTCGACGGCCAAGTGGCAGCGAAGTGGAGCTGCTCGGTCAACCAAGGAGCTTCTGTGGGCTTGCTGTTGACCAGGCGTGGCTGAATGAAGACACATAAATGGCAGCTGCAGGCAGCGGAGAGAGAGAGAGAGACGGATTCGGTGGTGATGGCAGCTTCGGACGTGGGGTGATGGGGCGGACGACGAAGCAACACCGAAGAAGGGAAATGATGGGGTCAACAATTTGCTTCTGTGAGTGGCGTTGTTGACCACGGAAGGCCAGCTCGTGGACAAATGGCGTGGGCGAGTGAAGATGGAGGGTTGTTGCGGTGGAAGGAAATGAAAAAATAATGAAAGGAACGGCAGAAGCTGAGAGAGAAGAGTTCGGTCTGCTTGGTGAGAGAGAGAGAGTGATTCCGTTCCTTTGTTGTGAGGGAGAGAGCTCGAAGCAAAAAAGGGAGAGGGCGGCGGCAGAGGCGTGCAATGGAAGATTTGAAGGAACAAAGAAAAAAAAGTCAATAAAGCTTATCCCAATTCTTAAATGCATGGTCCCTCAACTAGCCCTCAACTTATCTCAATGTCTCTTATTACTTTCTTGCATAAAATCCATCAATAATCCAAATTTTGAAGTCCAAAATTGCTGCCTTCTTCTAGATCCGAATTTCACATTTTTGGGACATTAATTTCTTCGATGATTTCTCAAATTCTACATCCAATTTTGATGTAGAAAAAGCCCACATAATTTCTACAATTCCCCTCTATCAAGTAGCTCGGTTTGCAAGTCGAAAATCTCTTCAATTCGGCCAATTCGAATTTCTGTTCATTTTCCGAAACGTCCTAATCGAATTTCCGTGAAAATCTTGGAATCACCAAAATTCTTCGAAGGATGAATAGACATTCCTAAATAAGCCGTGATATGACAGAACTTTCAATTTCTAAAATCGGATTCAAATTCACAGTTAATTTCACTTTAGTGCGCTTTTAGCGTGACCTAGTCTATCGGGTTACTTTTATAAATTTTTGGTGCAATTGACCCGTGATCGATTTATCTTGAGTCACAATGTATCAATTATAGACACAGGGTACCTTACCAAAAAAAATAATAATTATAGACACAGGGTACCCAAAACGACAAAAAATCAATTTAGTGCCGATTAATGAAAATTTTGCAATCAGGTGGAATCACCCACACTTTGATCACATATCTCAATCGAATCGACTTATCTCTGATGATCAATTTTGACAATGTCATAATGATCCTTGCAGATCGACACGGTTGAGCAGTCGATTCCTAGTCGAATTCTCAAGTCCATTACATTTAGATTCCTTAATTAATTCCCCAAATATTCTAGTTATCTCGTGAATGATCAACTCAGAGAATAACACTATCGGCACATTGACGAAAGACCCGATTTATTTAATCGAAAATAAATTCTGAAAATTCAGGATGTCACAACACAAACTCCAGTAATCCTTCCTTAATACACCACAGACTATATTTCTTCACACTATGCAGCAAACACTTTGAATTCAGTGTATTTAGCAGGCTTAACAAACCAAGTTTAAGTTCCTAATCAATTGCTAGTAATGGTGATCTATTCACTAACCAACAAGCGAAATTCACCACTTTGACCTAGAAATCTTTATTTAATCTAGCATTGGGAAGCAAAGAGTGAGCTCTCTCTAAAATAATTTCGTTTATCAAATTTGGCAACTCTGTGCAACTATGGTGAATCGACATTAGTGTGATATTTCTCATGCCTTCCTCTGTGCAAAAATGGCTAAGTTCCTCAAAATAGAATTTCAACCATTTGTCAATTCTTAGGCAAATATTTCCCTTTCTATATACATTTTGACCATCATCTTCAGACTTGAACCAATCAAGCACCTTGCTCTTGTGCTTAAGAAGACAAATTCTCACTTTCCTTGAAGTGCCATTAACGAATAACAAATACCTAACACCACTATTGGAGGAAACTTAAGAGGGTCTCAAGTCTGAGTATACGCAGCTTGCCTCCGAGATCCGGTGAACTTAACTTCACTTTCTACTAATTATCCATGTCACAGCCTTCGCAGATGTTCAGCTTCTTAGTCCAAAAATCTCACAATAGACCCCTTCGACTCAAAATAATTCATACGTCCAAGTCTTTTGGATCATGACTGTGTCATGTCCTGACCTAAAGCCTCGAAGAAACTAGCAAATGAGCTAATCATTATCATCTCATAGATGAGATACAATTCGTAGTTTATCTTCCCCCAAGTCAACGTTAGCAAACCTTGAGAGACTAAACTTCACTTTCAGTAAAGATCCCATATTCGAACCCGTCAAAAGTACTCAATGAGAAAAGGTTCTTCTCAACTCTGGTACATGCCTCATGTCAGTCAACATTCTTTACTACTCCATCAAGCATTTTAATTTGAACCGTTCCAATGCTTATTAATTTACAAGCAGCGCCATCTTCAATAAACACCTTACTGACCTCAATAAACCAATAAGTAATAAACCAGTGCTTATGAGAATTCGAAACTTCTAATAACTTTATATCAATCTAGACCGGCCTAAAGATTGGCACCCTTCAAAAATTCCAATTGGACCTAATTTGGTGGCTTTTATAATTTGATTTGTTTCCTGAAAGTTTGGTTACAGGAATCGCTGTGGGGAGCGTCCTGGTGATCACAACTTGCATGGTCACTCTCATCATGCTTGTGATATGGAAGACAAACATATGGTGGATCGGGCTCTTCTTCCCCATCTTTGGTTCGATCGAATTGCTCTCTCTCGTCAAGTCTTCTACAAGTTCATAGAGGGCGGTTTCCTGTGACTTGTGTTGCAGCCCTCCTTATGATGGTCATGATTATTTGGCAATACGTCCAAAAGCAATGGTACATGTACGAGCTCAAGAACAAGGTCTCAACGGAGTTCATCAGAGAACTTGCCGCAAACCCAAGCATCAAAAGGGTCCCCGGGATTGCCCTCCTCTACTCTGAGCTCGTGCAGAGCATTCCCCCTATATTATCACATTTTGTGGCTAATAGTCCGTCAATCCATTCTTCTCTAGTCATCTCATTCAAGAGCCTCCCAATCAGCGAGGTCGAGCTGGAGGAGCAGTTCTTGTTCAGACAGGTTGAACCGAGGAGCATCAGGAAGTTCCACTGCATCGTGCAGTACGGATACAAGGACAAGAGAGTGGACCCTCATGAGTTCCAGCGCCAATTGATGAACAACTTGAAGGAATTCATCCTGTTCGTATTTCTTCCTCCGAGGCCAAGAGCAATGATGACAACCACAAGGAAGAGACAGCAATCCTTGAAGCAGAAGAAAGATGCAAATCATGCAGAAAGCAATGGAGAGAGGCGAGGTGCACATCCTCGAGGAAGCCAAGGTGGTCACCGAGCTGAACTCATCCTTGTGCAAGAAGATCGTTGTCAATTACGCCTACTGTTTTCTCAGGAAAATTTCCAGGCAAGGCGAGAAAAAATCATGGTGATCCCAAGGAATAAGCTTATGAGGGTTGACATGACAAATGAGATATGAATGAAAAGAGAACACTAATTGCAATCAAATGAGAGAGAAAGAGAGAGTTGACATGACATGTGAGATATGAATGAAAAGGAACACTAATTGCGGTCAAATGAGAGAGAGAGAGAGAGAGAATCAAATAAAAAAGGCTTGACATTTAAGTACTAATATTGTCTGTCAAAAAGATCTTATACAAAGGCCATATTGACTCATACATGATGTGCCGCCATATTTAATGAAGATAGAACACTAATTGCGGTCAAATGAAATAGAGAGAATCAAAAAGGCTTGACATCAGTTAATATTAATGTTATCAGTCAAAAAGATCTTATACAGAGGCCATATTGACTCATACATGATGTGGCGCCCACGAGGGAGAGGGGCGAGGTGCACATCCTCGAGGAAGTTGAGGTGGTCACTGCGCTGAACTCATCCTTGTGCGAGAAGATCATCGTCAACTGTTTTCTTAGAAAAATTTTCAAGCAAGGCGAGAAAAAATCACGGTGATCCCAATGAATAAGCTTATGAGGGTTGACATGACATATGAGATACGAATGACTTGCAGTCAAACGATAAAAAAGAGAGAATTGACATGACATGTGAGATATGAATGAAAAGAGAGAGAATCAAAAAGGCTTCACATATAAGTACTAATATTGTCTGTCAAAAAGATCTTATACAAAGGCCATATTGACTTACACATGATGTGCCGCCCCTTTCTTTGCTTTTTTGGAGGCTGCAGAGTATAGATGGTATGCTATAGATTTACAGATACATCGTAAGACACCTAGAAAAATTGTCCTCCGTCTCTTTTCTTCCCTTTTTTCTTCTTCTCCTTCTTCATTTTCTTTTAATAAACCAATAATTTCTCAGAATTGTGCATTGGTATAAAAGATGGAAGTCCGCATAGGATGGCTTTCGTATATTTCAATCAAACGAACTGTCTTTATGCACTCATTTGTAGCTTGAAACGTGGGAGACCAACTTTGTGGCCGTTTCTCTTGACGTCCTCTCGGACTTGCTTCCGGTACTCGCCGAAAGTGAACTTTCTGTAGACGGAGGGCTCTGTGCAACTCCCGATCGGAGAGTCGTACGAAGGGCAAAGGAAGTAGGCGACAGAGTATCTCTCCACCTGGTCGTTCGTTATCACCTTGTGCTCCACGCTCTTGTACACGTCGTTGCTCCACGCCTGCCCAAAAAAGATGACCGATTCGTACTCGTGTCAATCAGTGTCCTCGTTCAAGACACGAGAAAAGTCAGTCCGTTGGAGGACTGGATAAGCATGGATTGGATGAACCCGTGACGCTACTGACTTTGGGCACTTTGTTTTGAATTGTGCTTTCTTACCTGAAGAAGGTCTCCGATGTTGACGATAAGAGCGTCTCGGTTGGGCTTGACGGCGACCCATCGGGAGTCCTTGAGGAGCTGGAGGCCTCCCACTTGGTCCTGGTAAAGTATGGTCAGGAAGTCGCTGTCCGTGTGGGGCACCAACCCAAACATCTCCGGCGAGAGCGGGCACACGGGGTAGCGGTTCAGCCGGAGGAAGCACGTGCTCTCGTGGCATGTCTCGTCGAATGCGCTGCAGTCCCGATGCCTGAGGTTCTCCGCCAGGACCCCCGCCAGCGTCCTGGCCAGCCTAGACATGGCAGCAGCGAACTCCATCATTACTCCCCCGAGAGAGATGAACGGCCCGTAGCAAGAGGGATCGGAGATTTTGGTGAGGGGGACGTGGAAGGCCTCGGACCAGGAGAATTGGGCAGGGGAGGTGGCGGCAGGATTGCCCCAGCGGTAGGAGTTGTTGAGGAGGGCAGAGCGGGCCTTGGTCTCGAAGGGTGTCTCGAACAGCTTCCCCTGCTCCCTCCTCATCTCCCCGAGCAGCTCGCTGCTGATCCCATGGTTCACCACCTGGAAGAATCCCCACTCCGTGGAGGCCCTGCAGATTGCCGCTGCGCACGACCGCCTCTCCGCCTTGCACTCGCTGCGCAGCCCACTCAGGTCGATGACCGGGAGCTCGCACTCCCGGGGCGTCACCACATCGGCATTCAGGGCCGGAGAGGAGGGGGAGTAGGAGGAGGAGGAGACGGTGGGGCAACTCCGGAGGAGTTGGGTGAAGTCGGACAGAAGGGGTGGGTCTGAGATCGAGCCCATCGCTCCAACACCGTGTGGAGAGAGTTGTGGGTTGGGCGGTGGCCGCTCGTATTTATAAGTGGGGAGAGGAGTGGCGAGGGCGAAAGAGCACAAACGGACGGGGACGAAGGCTGGGGAGGGGGAGGGAATAAGGGCGGCGCTCCAAATATAGCGACAGTTGGCAGCATGAGAGCGTTTCCCCTCTCCCCTTCGTCTCCAATCAGAGAGAGAGAGAGAAAGGCCCGGTCTCCCCAAGAAAACAAGGCGGGGGAGTCAAGAGGCTTCCACGAAAATTAATGATAACTTTTTAGGAAGAAAGTCAAAAAAAAAAAAAATATCCCAAATTATATGCATTCTGATATATTTACAATGATCTATCTTTTGTGATATTAAAATCTTCAAATTATGTCAATTATGACACATTTACCCTTAACATTTTTCTTGTGACATAAAATGCGTCAAACTTGTATTTACATTATACATTTACCCTTCTGTTAAAATTCCGTTAGATGATTTTTTAGTCAAATCAACTCATTTTTGTTTCACTTAAGTTATGTAGGCGCCATATCAACTTTCTTTGTTTTCTATCATCCGTATAGGCAAATTTTTAACGGATCTCATAGAATAAATGTGTCATACAAGTACAAATTTAAGATTTTTTATGTCACAGATGAAAGTTTAAGACAAATGTCACGGTAAGTATAGTTTAGGGTTTTTTTTTTTTTATGGATTTTGCCCTAAATCTTATTGCTTTTTCGCAGCTAAATTCCAGTTTGCGCTTGGGTAGTAATCTCGATGCCGTGACATTGCACCCTAGAAGGTACTAGTGCCGTTCGTATCATACCATCATGTTCTATCGATTCAACTCATTAAATCAACTTTCACTTTCCACGAACAGCAATCGGTTTGGCACGTTCTTTATTTTTCTCCCTAAAAAGTTGTGAGTGTTCTCCTTTAGAATTTCATTGGGGAATCCAGCTAGTACTCCTCTCAAGTCTTTGGAGAGTGGCAGGGCAAGGCGATAAGAGGAATGGATCCAAAAAAACCCACATCATATCTTTCGACTGTTTACCAAAAGACATGAGAAAAAGGTTCTTGAATTCAACGGTCAGGGACCCTTCTCGTGCGTGGACGATGGCAATGAAGTGCCAGAAAACTTTTTCCCAATGAAACTTTTGCTTTGGACTTGGAACACAAACGCTCTCTGATTTCTTCTGTCCTTGTCCCCATTCTCTTTGTCCTCCGCGAATATGTCTTTATCCCCTTTTGGCTTTTGGTGGTTTCTAAGAAGCTACCCAACACCACATGCACAGTATTTTTCGGGCACTTGGAAATTGACAGAATATCTCTTATTCGGAAAATGCATTATGCTCTATTGAATTTATCCACTTAAAGCGAGTAAACAGTCATGTGATTAGGCACGGAAGCCGAGAAGGACCGACCGGATTAGACCCGACTAGGACAGGACTAAATGATATATATCAATTATGTAGTAGGCTTTCGGTGCATCGTGGCTCTTTAGGATCAGGCAATATGCGAATCATCCACTTCTAAGCAATCCATTCACGCCGTCTCTTTTTTTTTCTTTTTTTTTTTCAGGGGAGAAAGGAGAGCTTGAATAAAGAAACGGTAGGCACTAGTGACTTTCTTTTTTCTGTTAAAAAAAAGGCACACTCATCTAAACCCACAAAGCAAAAAGGGTTTGCCCATGCACTTTTGCTTTATTGCAAGGGATTGTCTTCGTCCGCGAGAACAAAGAAAAGAAGGGTCGGGCGTGAAACATTAAACATATGGCATCTCCTTTTCAAGGTTCCTATAGTTCCTCTCCACACATTTCTGTCGAATCAAAAGTGGCAAAAGGCAAAGTGTCCCTTATGTAGAAAAAAACCTTTCTAGAAAAAGCAATATGACCAAAACTTATATATATATATATATATATATATATATATATATATATATATATTAGCACAGTATAGTATAGTGTATGCATCACATGCACATGTTTATACAGTGTGGGAAAAGGGCGCGCGTGGATGATGCATTTGTGCTCCTTTGAGGCACATGACATGACCAAAAAATCACCGGGAGGACTCTCGATTCAGCGACATGGTGGTGCCGCCCTGCAGAGTCCGGTCTGTTTCTTGTTTTCCCACGTTCTTTATTTCCCCCATCATCCTCACATTTTTCTTATATTCACGTTCACACCAGCATTTCTGGAAAGATCTGCTGCCGCCCAAGCATTAGAAAAAGGTTGCACAGCTCCGTGGAATCATATTGTCTTTGTTGGAAATCATTCTTCTTTTGTACTTCTTTTGGGTGTTTGATAGGCCGATCCATATTATCGGGATCGGCCTACCTTTGGTTTTCCCTTTTTTACGGGATGAAAACTTAACTTTGCTTTATTCCTTCGGCCAACCTACAAAATTTAGGTCGGTCTTAATTTCTGCTTCATAAAGCTACGAACTTTATCCTCTGATTTAAGCCCCAGTCACAAGTTCATGGTTCTGAGCAAAAAAAAAAAAAAAAAAAAATCGGTTTTTATATACCTATTTATGTATATGTATGAGAATAAGAGAACTTTCTTGATCAATCTCTATGCCCCCTCACTGTTCAAGAATTAGAAAGATATTTTTTATTGAAGGTAGGATTTGATTTATTCTAATTCCTTAGATTATGGACTAATTGATTCAATCAATCCGTAAGATTGGAGCAACATTTTCTTAAGAAAAACACCATTTTTATATAACTATGTATGTATAAGAATAAGAGAACTTTCTTGATCAATCTCCTTGCCCCCTCACTCTTTGAGAAAAAGAAAGATCATTTTCATTGAAGATAGGATTTGATTTGATTCTAATTCCTTAGATTACAGACTAAATGATTCAATCAATCTGTAAGATTGGAGTAAAAAAAAAAACCGTTTGTATATACCAATGTAAGTAAGTATGTATGTATGCATGCATGAGTGCATGCATGTATAAGAATAAGAGAACTTTCTTGATCAACGTCTGTGCCCCCTCACTCTTTGAGAATTAGAAAGATCACTTTTATTGAAGATAGGATTTGATCCAATTTGATTTGATTTGATTCCTTAGATTATGGACTAATTGATTCAATCAATCCGTAAGACTAAAGCAACGTTTTCTTAAAACATGGGCCCATAGTTGTCAAATAGCACATATAGCTAAAAACTCTTAGAAACACGAACCTCTAGAGTGCCATAACTTTGCAGAAAGGGACACTTAAATGCCATAACTTATGAAAGGTACACTTAAGTGTCAAAATTGAAGCAAAGTGGATCACTTGAGTGCCAATTCGGCCAAAATCTGGCCAAATTGCATACATAGTATTTTCCGGCGACTTCTTTTACTGAGGTGGCAAATGTTTAAAAAAAAAAAAAGCCCACGTGGACGACAAAAATGACGTCATCCATCCACACTGAGTGAGCTAACCTAAACGACGTCATTAGGTTATTTTGGCTTAAGCACACCTGGCCGTTGCCGTTCCTCCCCATCCGTGTTCACACTAGATCTTAGGCCCTTATCTCAGTCGCCATTCACGCCTAGAGGTGGTCATCGGTCACCGTCGTCAATAGCCATTGTTGGTCGTCATCGCCGCTCACCATCGTTGGTCATCGTCACCGCTCACCATCGTCGCTCCTCCAAGTTCGGCCCCTTCTCCCCCTCCCCTGTAATGAAATTAGGGCTCAATTATTTTATTAGGACTCGCTCGATTATTTTATTAGGGCTTTGATGGAATTTCTGTTGAAATGTGCACACTTTGTTTGGCTACTCCCTTGCGTGGAGATGCTCGCCTCGGTCGATGATTTCTACAGTCGATGCTCGAGTGAAACGAAATATTGAATAAGGTGGAACTAGGAACTAGTGTGTTTGAGGGAAACTAAATATTGAATCAGGTGGGATATGATAGATAGATTAAGGTGGAAGGTGTAAAATAATGGCCCTCAAGTGCTCTGCAAAAAACACGCAACTTTGCTATCAATCTACTTTTGTTCCCTTGATTATGATCTTTTGATTCTTTTACTCTTCTTTCCCGATTGTTGTTTCTAATCAAATAGTCAACATATATGTAGGGAACATTGAGGAGTGCAAAATTTGTTTTGATACTTTATATAAGCTTGTTTACCTGCAAGGGACATATTTGGAACCACATGTAAGTACCGCCTTTTAAAGTTTATATTAGCTCTTTTGACATGTATTATTAGTCTAATGTGCAATGGATAAATCCAAGACTTGGATTTTCCTCTGAATTTCTCTTGGTTTGTGTAATGACCTCTTGACACAATATATTAATGGCTAGACATCATAGAGTAGGGTATGATTTCTCCTGGTTGGATGAGAAACAAAAATTTCACCCTATATTTTTACATCGAGCTTTCCTAAATTTTTTGTATGTGTTTTCATAGGAAAAATAGATTTGATTAAGTTGATGCACATTCTCTCACATCTCAGGTTTAGTTCAGCAAAAGATAGTAGACAAAATTGCTTGGGTTGTGCTTGTTGTGGGGACCTCTGTTTTTGGTTAATATTTTAAGGGAAGGGAAAACAAATAATTAAAGTGGTGACCTCTTTTTTGGTTGTCATGTAGGGGCATATTGTCAGCGTGGGGACCTCTGTTTAATAAAATCCATGAGAGTGGGGAGACTCCCATGTGCAATTGTCTATTGTCCTTAGTGGATGTGGTCCCAAAAACTAATTATTTATTTTTTTGTTCTTGGTGCAGAAATGGCTCATGACAAGGATTACGTCGCTATCATAATTTGCTATGGTGAAAAATTTGTGATTGGGGAGGAGGAGTGAGAGTATGAGGGTGGAAATGAGGGCACCATCTTTGTCGAGATAAAGAATGCATCTTATATAGGATTTGTTAGGGATATAAGGACTTATTTGCCTTGTAAAGTTCAGACGTTGATGTATTGTATTCTTAGGAAAGACTTAAAAGATGGTTTAAGATGCTTAGAAGATGATAATGGTTTCAGGGATGTTCTATACAATTATCTTCATGGTGAAGAGGTAAAAATATATGTTGAGTATGATAGTAAAAGTGAGGACAAAGATGATGATGGAGAGAGTGCCCAAGTAGGACAAACAGGAGATGGTATTCAAGGTAGTACTAATGTTAGGGTCGAAGGAGGGTAGGATAGATATGATGCAGTTCACCAAAGTGATGATGACATAGGTGATGTCACAATCACTAGATTAGAGTGGGAAGTAGCTGAATCAATTGATGATGATGATGATGATGAAGAGTTGCCTGCTGAAAATTTCATAAGTGATAACGACAACGAGGAGCTTGTAGAGTCAAGAAAAAAGCGAAGGGATTTTTTGACAGATAAGTTTGCAGCTTTGAAGGTAGCTGATGAAGTTCCAAACAGGGCCGAAGACCTTGCAAATGCCGATGCCGGTGCTGCTGGCAAGGAGATTGATTATGAAGAAAACGTTGAGAATGCTACTTCCTAGGATTAGCTTGAAGAAGATGAAGGAGCTTTGCTAAAAAGAAAAGTAAGTTTCCTTCTTATAATCCATCCGTTGCCTCTCCTACTTTGTCGATAGGTATGAAATTTCATGATGCGAAACAATTTAGAGAAGCTTCCTTCTTATAATCCATCCGTTGCCTCTCCTACTTTGTCGATAGGTATAAAATTTCATGATGCGAAACAATTTAGAGAAGCTATATTGAAGAGCTATATTGAAGAACTCCATTGCTACACAAAGGAATATTGACTTCAATAGAAACACTAAGACCTTTGTAAGAGCTAGGTGTTCGCAGCAAAACTATCCATGGAAGATCTATGACGCATTTGTTAAGAGAAGTGGATCTTTCCAGATTAGAGCCTACCAAGAGGAACATACTTATTCCATTAATTTTCAAAATAAAATAGTAACAAGTGCATGGTTGTTGAACCACTTCTTTGACTTGATTAAGCTGATGCCTCGGATTAATACTACTCAATTCAGGATGTTGGTGAAGGAGCAGGTAGGCATTAATATATCCAGGACTCAATGCAAAAAATCGAAGCAAAAGGTGATAAAAAATACTCATTGGTCATTACAGCAGCGAATATGGACAGTTGTGGGATTATGCTTGGGAGTGTAGGCTGCAAAATCCTTCAAGTAGAGTGTATATAGAGGTCGTGGAGAGACCACTTCCTGATATTGGGATCAAGTTCGATAAGTTCTATGTTTGCTTCAATGCATGCAAACGAGGATTTTTATCTGGTTGTCGATGGTTTATAGGATTGGACTAGTGTTTTTTGAAGGGCTTGTGCAAGGGAGAATTGCTGGCATCAATTGGAAGAGATGCAAATAACCAAATGTTTTCACTGGCTTGGGCTAATGTGAAGGTAGAGAATAAGGACAATTGGTCCTGGTTCCTAAAAACTTTAATGACTGATTTGGAGATAACAAATGGGGCAGGGTGGGGCGTTCATGAGTGACCAACAAAAGGTAATGTTTGCTTTTTGAAAAATTTGGTCAATTGTTTGCTTTTTTATATCAACATGTCATTTGCTTACATTTATTATTTTGAATTATTGCAGGGACTGGTTCTAGCAATAGCTGAGTTCTTGCCTTATGCTTAACATTGAATGTGCGCGGCACATATACACAAATTGGGCAAATAAATTTAAAGGGGACAAGCTACAGTCGCATTTTTGGCAGCTAGCAAAGAGCGTGAATATGGCTAACTTTAGGATGGCCAAAGAAGAACTGCTTCAATTGACAAAGGAAGGTTATGATGCACTATTCCAAACAGAATCGAAGTATTGGTGTAGGGCATTCTTCAACGAGGAATGCAAGTGTGATAACATCAATAACAACATCTGCAAATCATTCAATGGGAGGATAATAGATGCCAGATGCAAACCAATTATCTCGATGCTTGAAGACATACAGGTTATCGTCATGACTCGGCTGCACAGACAAATAGATGAAGCTACAAAGTGGACTAGGCAATGTGGTCCTAAGATTGCTAAGAAATTGGATAAGAGCTTGGCTGCAAGCAGGTATTGTCATCCCATTTGGAATGGGGATGAAGGATATAAGATCATGAAGGGTTCTGATAAATATGTTGTCCATTTAGATACGAGGAAGTGTTCATGTAGAGCATGGCAACTGAGTGGAATTCCTTGTGCACATGCCATATGTGCCATTGAATTGAAGGGCCAAAACACATAAGACTACATTGATGATTGTTACAAGAAACCAATATATTTTGCTTCATATTAATTCATGTTGCAGCCAATCAAAAGTAGCAAGTTCTAGGAGCAAACAGATCATGAAGCACCTCAACCTTTGCCACTAAAGAAGAAAATTGGAAGACCAAAGCAAAAATGAAGAATGACGGAGGGAGAGGTCTCATGTCAGCGTAGGATGAATAGGACATGTGTACCAATAAAGTGCTATTTTTGCCACATAGCAGGGCATAATACTAGACGTTGTCAATTAATAAAGCAGTAGGAACAATTGAGTAGGGCCAAAGGCCATAGTGAAGGGACAATTGGAGAAGAAATGTGAAGTGAGTCGACTATTCTTCAGTCCACGACAATATACCCAGTAAGTCATGACAATTGTATTTATTTCGTTTTATGGTTGATTACAAATATGTACATAGATATAAGTAACATGTATGTAATGTTTTTGTCTTTGTCGAGTCACGGGAATGACACATGAAAAATGGCCAAAGCTCCTACTGTACTTGAAACTGAAGAACATGTTCAAAGAACGCAAGGAAGAAGACAGCCACGTGAAGGATTGGCCGAAGCCCCTAGTATACCTGAAATTGAAGGGCCTATTCAAAGAAGGCAAGGTAGAAGACAGGCAGCTACAGGATTAGCTAAAGCAACTGGAGGACCAGTTAAGTCAATTGTTCGTCAGCAGCAGCAGACAAAAAAAATACCCGGTAAGTTCAATAATTTGAGTTTAGTTTTCATTGACGTTGTTATATGGCCTGAGGTTATATTTATGATGTCCTTTGTCTTTTTCTTAGATTCGAAAAAGAAGGCAAGTTACAGCTCAGCTACCAATAGAGGGCCCAATTGAAGGGCCACCACAAGATCCATCACCAAGGTCACCACAAAGGCCACTAGAAGGGTCATCACAAGGGCAACCACAAAAACCAACCGAAGGTGTCACTGAAGTTGAAGGCTAAATAGAAAAACAACCAAAAGAAAGCCAAATCAAGAGCCACCTACAAGAAGGCCATCTAGAAGACGCCTAGCTGAAGAATTGGCCGAAGAAGCCCCTGTTGTGCTGAACAGCCACAACAAGAGCCCAAGAAATCACATGTGAGAAGAAGAGCCAACCAATTACAAGTACCTAAAAGTGACGCTCCCCTTTGAACAAGAGGGGCTCTTGGGAAGAGGCTAAAACAATATGGTTATGGCCTTTATACAGATGATCATTCTAAAATAGTTATTCTTAATGTAAGTTTTATGGACTGCATTTATTTAATTTATAGTGCAAACTTTTGTTGATAATTGAGTTTTCTTTTTGAAGCCTGGGAGAAGTTCAGAGGTTCTTATTTCTCAAGGCCCAACTCAAGAATCAACGGTTGCGCCAACAAAGAAGAACTGCACCAACAAGAAAGAAGAGTAAGAAGAACCCAGTTGCAGCTCATTCTGAATCAGTTCAGCCTATGACAATTGCAGCTCCATCAGAATCAACACATCCCGAGACAGTTGAAGAAGAAGTCTCATGTCCAGTTAGAAAAAGTGCACGGATTATAAATCAAGTGAAAAGTCCATCAAAAGGAGCACGAACAGGAGGCATTGTGCATATTGATTGATAAAATGGGATGGGATATGTTTTGTGGGGCTGAGGAGTCAGTTAAACAACTGTGGATGTTTTTTTTTTAATAGTTTGTCATTGAGTTTATGAGACTTCAGACTTCATTTCAATATCAATGGAACGATCTAATTGCTTGTCATTTTTTTCTTTTTCATTTTTTTTATTTTCTTTTTACTTTTATTTATTGCTTCTGGTGATGGATCTGTGGTGGTGAATGGGGTACTCGTGTGGTTGGGGGTGGTGGCTAGTGAAGCTTGGTGGTGATGGGTCCATTGTAGGGGTTGGGTTGGGGCCTCTTGCTATAGCTACTACTAGTGCAAGAGTACAATGTGCATAACCTCGAGCCCTTTTTGCAACAGACCCACGTCCCACCACCAACAGTGGCTGCTAATGGCAAGTCTATGGTGGTGGCTACGTGCTAGTGTGGTAGCTGGGATGCTGGTGTTACTAGTGGCGGTGGCCAGTGGTGACTGCTAATGCTTACTGATGGCGGGTCTATTATAGGGGTTGGGTTGGGGGTTTGTACTACACCTGGTGCAAGATGTAAGTGTGTAATATGCACATCTTGCGCCAGGTAGTGTTGGTGCAAGCTAGTGTAAGGCATCTTGCACTAGCAACTTCTGCAGTAGCATATCACTAGCATAGTAATGGCTAGTGGTGGTTCAAGTGAATGCCTGGGATGCTTGGTGTGGCTGGTGGTGATGGCTGGAGGCCAATGGTGGGCGATGGTGGGCAGTGGTGGTGGCTGGTAGTAGTTAATAGCTGGTGCAATTTATAGAGAAAACGTACAAAAAAATTGACACTTAACTAATCACATTCTAAAAAACTTGGCACTTAAGTGATCACTTTTAATAATAACTTGATACTTAAATGACTTTTTTTTATCACGACTGGCACTTAAGTAATCACTACATCCAACTTATAGCACTTGAGTAATCACTCGTATCTATCCTATGTATATGGTGATTTGCAGCAAACCAGAGAAGCTGCTAGTTTAATATGACAACTCCATTCAATTCAATGTTTACTACTGGTTTATATTCAGTTCAAGTAAAAAAGTCACCACAACATATCGACCCAATATACATTCCATCATCACTGATTTATATTCGAAAATAAGTAAAAACATAGTACAAACAGCATCTCATTCATTCATTCATTCATTCATTCATTCCCTTTCCTTGACCTCCTCACAAACATAAGAAGTAACACATAATACAATGACAGTAAAAAAAAACAAAAAACAAAAAAAACCACAACAATCTTGTAGACAACACAAAACTTATTCTCATATTCCAAAAAAATAAGTTACATTTCATTCAAAACAAGTACATTTCTCCACTCATTTACAACTATGGCAGTCGAAGAAACTTCTTCTCAGCTTCCACTACTTTACATTTCATCATAAAGTAGGATAGACAAAAAAAATAGCAACACAATAAACGCTTGGTAACACTTCCGTTCAATTTTCATCCTTGAAACTTCATTCTTCAAATAGTTAACAAAAGATGCTTCAGCTTGCATTGAGTCAATATCGTCCAAGTCGTCCACAAACGTAGATGGAGGTTGATAACATCCATCAAATAGGTCCAATATCACATCTGTGGCTTAGTGAGAGGATTTCGCATTGACCCATTTGAAATATTTGCACTTCAACCCTTCTCTATATTGAGCACATCTATAGAATCCTCTCTCGGGATTCGTTCGAGTGCACGATGTTCTTCTTGGACTTGGTTACCCACAAAAACAAAAACACTCACCTTCTCTTTCGCTTCGGCGAGAGAAATTTGAGCCACTATTGAAAGTCCTGCTCTCCATTTCCAATATTCGACTGAAGAATTTGGGGCAAATCGATTTAGGGTTCAGGACTAGGGCTCCAGTGCTTCAATGGCATTTTGCCCGATTTAGGGTTTTAGATTTAAGGCAATTGGGGAGACGATGTCATTTTGGTTGATTTAAGGGCTCTATTTTGGTCAACTATCGAAACGATGTTGTTTTTGGTGAATTAGAGCTGAGTCAGCTTTCCGGCAAGCCACCTTGGTGAGAAATATTAATATTTAAATGCCACGTATGAATTTCGGCTGGCTTCGCCGGAGGTGGTACTCAAGTGTCCCATTTTTCTTCAAATGTGGCACTTAAATGTACCTTTCATAAATTATGACACTTAAGTGTCCCTTTGGGCATAGTTATGACACTTGTAGTGTTCTTTTCTCAAAACCCTTAGGTGGTCAATCTTTGGTCGTTTCCCAAAAAGCATCTCAAAAGGCTTTGACCTTCAAGGACTCAACTAGGCATGCGATTGATTAAACAGGTTGCCATGACCACACAATTTCCCCCAAAAAGTTTTAGGAATAGAAGCTTAGTACTTAAGTGCTTAGGCTACTTCTAATAGGTATCAATGTTTGCGCTTAACAATCCCATTTTGTTGGAGAGTGTCAATGCAAGAGCTTTCATGGAGTATCCTATGAGAAGATAGAAAAGACATGCATTTAGTAGTGAAAGACTCGCATCCATTATCTATGCAAATTCGTTAGACAGATCTATTGAATTGATTTTTGTTCTAGGAGAACAAATTCGACAAATGGGAAAAAGTTGGGCTCTTGGATGCATGAGGAAAATCCAAGTGGCATAGGTATAATCATCCACAATAATGAGGAAAAAATGAGATTTGTCACAATGTGAAGTATGATAAGGAATTCAGATATCCACGTGAATTAAAGAAAGTATTAGTAACTTGAGATGTACTGATTGGGAATGATGTTCGTTATTACTTTGCCAAAAGGTAAATTTTGCATTTTGGGTGAGGAAAACGAGCACTATGATCCAAATATTGATGAGAAAGAAAAATTTTAATACTAGTGGTGGGATTACATGAAATTTTTATTCAAGGAAGATAAATCGAAGTCTTTCAGAAAGCTTATCCAAAAATGTAGTCATTGTGTGATACTACCTAAGCCTATCAGTTTGCCAGTTGAATGAATTTGAAAGAAGCAATTTTCAAAATTGAATATGGTGTAACAATAATTGTCCTCACAGGCCTTGGAAATGGATTTGAGATTGCGCTCAAATTTAGGAATGTAAATAGCATTCTTAAGGATAATATTCTAAATAAGATCAACAATGTTAATTTTAATTATATAAGTGACATTCCTATTTGGAAGACGTAAAAACACAGAAGAGTGGTGTCTTTTATGAACATGAGAAAAAAAAATTGTCTATTGCATATTATGCGGTTGTTGGCACTTGAATCAATTATCCACACATCAACTAAAAGAGAATTTGTCTTGCAAAAGTAGGTACCTGAAAAACTCATAGTCTTGTCGGTAGTTCTCAATTGACTAAGAGCCTTTGTGATATTTTTTATACCAATCTTGGGTAATTGCCCGATTTGCCTTTTCAGTCCCTTTTGCCGAAACCTAATAAGCAAATAATTATTTCCCCCTCTTTATCATTTGACTCTCCTTGTAATTTCTAGCATGAATTAATAATATGATACGGGAGATTGTAATATTCACAGAATTTGCCTTTTGTTTTAAAATTTTGACGACCCCATTTCTATGATGATGTAGCATTATATGGACCATTTGATGGTTTAAAGGCCGGTGCAAATGCGGCTTGATATGGACTGTTAGAGTCGGTCGCATGGATGGGCGAACAATAGCCTACAGATCCTTGCTTCTGAACAAGGCCATTTGTCCGAAACTCTCTAGGGTTTCCTTCCTCTTCTCAACGAAGTCCAGGCATCGCATGGTGGGACATGAGGGCTATAGGAGCTTGCTATGACAACTCATCGACGTAGCAAGTGCCCCGCTCTCTCCCATTCACACATATTCAATCATGGCTAGGTATTGGTTCTCTTCCTAGGCAGTTAGTTGGTAGATTTGATCGAGAAGCAAGACAAGTTCCATGGCGAGGATTTATGACAAGAAAGATGAGTAGCTCTCATTCAAGAATATGAGAAATTGAGTCACTTTTTGTCGCTCTTTGATGGCTTGGTATAGTTTGAGAGTCATCTTGGGTCCCTCAAGTTGTTTCTCGACTACTTCAAGCTTGTTCTATAGAGGCAAGAGTTAATTGAAGCAAGCAGTGGTAGAGAGGTTCTCTTGCTTCAACTTCCACAAGGCTTGGGTGAGCAAGAAGATCTTAACTCAGTCAAACTTACCCGTACATCATGTAGATGTTGTCCTCCATAGTTTTGGAGTATTCAGTCACTGGGACTTCGATCGAGAACTTGGGGGCTACATAGCTCTCAATCCATATGCAAACAAGTTGGTTGCACTTGCACCAATATTGTTGTAGCTGGTCGTCGGTCAAAAAATCTACGATTCTATCAAGGAAACCTTGTCCTTCATCACAAGAGCTCATTGGAAATCTCGAGCTCAGGTGGAGTAGTTGTTTGGTCTGATGAGTTGTTGTTTGATTAATCATAGTTTTAGTCCATCAATTGGTGATGTATAGAGTGGGTCGCCAAGGTCCGAGTGGTCACCGATGGTTGGAACAATAGAGGGCAAGAAACCGAGTTGAAAAACCAGGTAGGGATTTGTCTTTAAACTCACCGGTGTCAGTTTGGGTCTTTAACTTGGAGGTGACCATTTCGACCCAATATTTGTGTTGGTCTTGAGAACAAAAGGAATCGACCCAACCCTATTGGGCTAAGCTCCAAGGGCTAGAGCTGCTTCTTCTCTAGATGGACCATGCTAGACATACAGTTGATTTGGCCTAATGGGCCATTGGCTTTGAACCGAAAACTAGTGGACCAAGATATTAAATAAAACCAGTATGGTCTTGGATGGAAAATCGCTCCTCTTGAGTTGGATCAATATAATCTGAAGTCTGGTTTTGAGGTCGAAAGAGCTAGTATAAACACCTAAAGGGGGTGAATAGGTGTAAAAACATATTTGTTTAGAGATGCAATAAGAATATTTTTCTTTTAAACTAAGTCTATCAAACAATAAACTTTGAGTAAAGAAACTTAGTAGAATATCACAACAAATAAATTAAAGGAGTTCAGGGAAGAGAAAATGAACACAAGATTTATAATGGTTCGGCTTAGATTAAGCCTATGTCCACTCTCCCACATTAATAGCCTTCTGGCTAGATTTCATTATGAATCGAAAGAGAATTACAGCAGTATAACACTGACTACCTAGTAAAGAGTTTTCTTTTTCTCTCACTAAGTCACTCATTAGTGTTTTTCTCTCTTTCGAATACACGTATGAGCACTCTTGATGAAGAACAAGTGATTTGAGAAGCTTCAAACTTTGGAATTCTAGCTTTTTTGTCTCTTTTCGAATGACTCGAAAAATCTCCTTAAATACTCCTCCATGTCTTTATGACTGTTGGCACTATCTAGAGGAATTCTTCTAATCAACCAGTTGGACAAATCAATCAAGGAGATCATGAGCCGTTTGAAGATTGAGATGAAAGTCCAATGATCCCGGTTGCCCATACAATCAGAATATTGGTTTCCATAAGTAGATTATTTCCAAATAAACTTGTCTTCAAATTGATTTTTCGATTCTGAGATTGATTTCATCAATAATATCCAAAAAGGTAAGTAAAATTTCCATCCAGAAAACCATATATATCTTGTTCGTACTGAGTCTTTGAAGGAAGAACAATAATCCTAAGTCTAATTATTTCTTCGATCTTCACTTGAGTTCAGTCTGGGTCATCGTCAAAGTGGAGCAAACTTCTAATGTAAGATAGACTTTGATAGAATTCCACAGAAGTCTAATATTCCTCAGAATGAGAATAAGAATAGAAATAGAAAAGTTTTGTCAACTTCCAAATCTAATAGGAGTTTTCTCAACAATCTCCCATTTTTTTATGATGACAAAACTTTCATACAAATTTAAACATTGTAACCTGCAAACCAACACTTTAACAGCACATAATAATTTATAATAAGAATAAATCATTATAGAACTGACTAATATGGAATCTGCATCCACAAAATGCATTAATCTTAACAGTTCTATAACAACAATCATTTCGAGTTCAAGCACTACAAATGTTTAATCCACAACCACAAAAAGTTAACCATAAAAGTTCAAGCCAACACAACCAAGTTTAATCAAAATCAAAACAACTTTAAATATGCTCTCATTCTCCCCCTTTTTGTCATCAGCAAAAAGATAAAGTCAGTCAAGAATAAAAAGAGTGAACGAAAAGATGATCAAGGTTGTTTTAGAATGCGAACAAGTAGAAAATCCTCCAATGACTACACGGTCTCCTCAAGCTTATGTAGGCACTGATGATATACATTCTCCACTTTGACTAAAGTTTTCGAAGCCTGTTGATTCAATGTCTGAACCTGAGTGTCAAAAGACTGTACCTTGCCAATAAGAAATTCTGAGGTAAATCCTAAAGCAGCTTGTAACTTCTGAATTTCAAACTCCATGGCATATTGTCATGCCTTTATCTCCAAGAGCAAATCTACTATCCTTGGATAGTTTACTTCAGGTTTGGTTTGGGCACTAGCTTCAACAAAATGAATCTATGGAGCATGCAGAAATGAAGGAACATCAACTTGAATGCGTGTAGGTTGTTGCTTACCCTGACTTGGAGTTTCCTCTTCAACTGGAGCTTTTGGGAAATGAAATGTAAATACATCTTTAGCATCTACAGGAGATCTACTGATACCATCACTAGCAGTAAGTGCAACTAAAGGAGTTTTCTCATGTCCTCCCCCTGTTTTGGTGCCCTTAGGTTGAGACGAAACTTCTCCTTCTTACACTTTCTCCTTTCCAGCACGAGATTGTTGCTCTGGTTTAGTCTCCTCTTCTTCAAGTGCAGCAATTTCCTTGTTTTCCTCAGTTTCCTCAAACTATGGTATTGTACCAGCGTCTTTTTCTGAGTCTTCATCATCATCCTCCTTCTCTTCAAATTCTTCAACATCACTTTCTTCTTCCTCATTTTCACCTTCTTCTTCTTATGGTTCTTTAGAATCAACATACCCTTGAAGATTGCACAAAGCGATGGCAAAGATTGTTAAGTCTTCATCTTCCTCCTCTTCATCCTGCAAAAGGATATATTTCTTCTTTTTCGATGTTTAAAAGATCTAGGGCTTTAGAAAGATCTTTCAGCCTCATCTTGAAAATCATTTTCATTCCTATTTCCATAGGAGCAAGAGTCCTTCATCAAAGTTGAGAAGGTAACTGAATTTGAAGGTATCTGAATAATCTCGTTATTAAGGCAGAGTAGGGCAGTTGCCCTTTTTCCTTCATCATTGTTTTGTACATGTGCAAAAAGATAGTATGTGGGAGAGAAAAATGAACTCCATTGCAAATTGCCCACATTATCTTTCTCAAAACATCAGTCTTGGAGGCAGCCTTGGGTCTGATGCAATTAATCACTATTTTATGCAGCATAATGTTTGAAGTAGGCATACCAGAGTAAGTAATACTCCCACTCGGAAATCTGTCTTTCACTAGAAATCTAGTAGCTTAATTGATGAATACATTTATGGGTAGAAAACCACTTCGTTCTACACCCAAAATGTCAGCTAGAATATCAACATATACATTAAACATTCTATCACAAACAGAAACTGAATATGAGTTTAATCAAGAAATGATAGATTCAAGTAAAAATATGCTGTTAATTCAGGATATGCTTCAAATGTCTCTACACAGAATCCTTCAAATTGAATTTTGGCTAACTTAAATTAACCTTTATAGAATCCAAAAAGTCAAAGTCTACTGTACGCGGGTTTATGACCCCTCTGTTCAACATTTAAGCATAAACATTTTTATGCTTTTTTGAATGAAAAAGTTTCATTCTTTCTCCTGTAATCTCAGTCACCACACCCATCCTTGGTTGGAAATTTATAAAGATTCTCTCATCATCATCTTTATTCTCAAGCTGATTTTCTAACCCAAAACGAGGATCAAAAGGAAAATTCGAAAATTTCTTTTTTGTTGTTCTTTTTGGCGCTAGTCCTAACCTTTCCATCATTCTCAAAAATAAAGTTTCATTTCCGTATCCATGGTATTTTAGAAAGTTAACGATAAAGTCCACAGGACTTCCACCCTGTTCAAAAACATATAATGTTTGAAAAGTACCTCAGGCCTCATTACAGAAATGGGTGTTGCCTCATGTGTAACTTCCTCATCTGTAGAGTGAAGAGGGAACTCCGGGGGGAATATTCTCCGGTCGATCAAATGAGTTGGTCCTTTAGGCATATTGCGAGGACCGCGACTAGTAATGCAAGAAGATTTCCTCTAGAATGACATTGTTGCAAATTTGGAGGACCTTGACGACATGTTCAAGTGGAAGAGAGAAAGAAATTTGCAGAGTGTTTTCTCGAGGAAAAAATCGAGAGAGAGAGAGAGAGAGAGAGAGAGAGAGAGAGAGAGAGATTAAGGTTTGAAACATTGTGCTCGAAAGAAATAAACTAAAGAATTTAAAGAAATTGAAATGGGGCAAACGAATCATCACAAAAAGAAATGTCTTTTCAAAAACAATTCAAAAAGAATAACTGCCAAAAATTTAAAATATATTCTGAAAAATCAGCAAATAAATTGTAATTTCCAAAAATAAAAAAGGCAAGAGATGATTTAGTGATAATCATACCTGTTCAGATTTTTCGTGCTAACAATAAAATACCGGGTATTGGAGAGATTTCCATACTAAAGTAACTTCTTTAATATAAGTTGCTGAGTCTGATCAATCACAAACTTTAGTCGAAAGGAAGGATGATATTCAACTTGCTACGAATTGATTCAAATAAGCTTTTCTCTAATGGTTTTGTAAAGATATCTGCCAGTTGATTCTTTGAATCAACAAATTAAACATTAATCTCGCCATTTTATACATGATCTCTTATGAAATGATGATGAATCTCGATGTGCTTTGCTCTTGAGTGAAGAATTGGATTTCTAGTAAGGTTGATAGCACTTGTGTTGTCACATCTATTTTCCGTGCACGATTCTTCTATTCCAAAGTATCTTAGTTGTTGTCTCATCTACAGAACTTGTGAGTAGCAACTTCCAAGAGCAACATATTCTGCTTCTGCTGTAGAAAGTGCCATAGTACTTTGCTTCATTAAGAACTAAGATACTAGCATTTGTCCCAATAATTGACATGTACCGGATGTACTCTTTCTGTCAACTCTACATCCAGATAGATCATCATCAGAATAACTAAGTAAAGTAAAGTCTCTTCCTTTAGGATACCATAGACCTAGCTTTGGAAAAGTTGCAATATATTTTATGATGCGTTTAACAGCACTTAGATGTGATTCTTTGGGATCAGATTGAAATCTAGCACAGATACACACACTAAAAGAATGTCAGGTCTAGAGGCGGTGAGATAAAGAAGAGAACCAATTTTGTTTTTGTAAAGATTTTAATCTACTTTCTTTCCTCCTTCATCCTTGTCAAGCTTTAATGAGCTGGACATGCGAGCTTCTATTTTTTTGCAATTCTCCATCCCAAACTTCTTGATAATATCTTTGGCATATTTCTCCTAGTGAATGAATATTCCTTTCTTTGATTGTCTGACTTGCAATCCCAGAAAGAATGTCAATTCACCCATTATGCTCATTTCAAATTCTTCCTGCATAGATCTTGAAAATTTCTTGTAGAGACTTTCTTGAGAAGATCCAAAGATTATATCATCTACATAAATCTGTACAAGCAGAAAATATTTTTCTTCTCTTTTTATAAACAAAGTTATATCAACTTTTCCTTTCTCAAAGCCACTATTTGTTAAAAACTTACTTAACATTTCATACCAAGCTCGAGGTGTCTACTTTAGACCATACAAAGCCTTCTTCAGTCTGTAGACAGAGTTTGGTTTTCTTGGATGTTCAAAGCCAGGTGGTTGTTCCATATAGACTTCTTCTTGTATAAATCCATTAAGAAAAGCACTTTTGACATCCATCTGAAATAACCTGAATTTTTTATAACAAGCAAATACAAGTTATAATTTAATTGCTTCTAACCTTGCTACTGGTGCATAAGTTTCATCATAGTCTATCCTTCTTTTTGTGTGTATCCTTTTGCCACAAGCCTTGCTTTGTTTCTGATTACTTTACCTTTTTCATCTATCTTGTTTCTTAATACCCAATTTGTTCTAATCACATATTTGCCTTTGGGTGGAGGAATCAGCTCCCACACATTATTAATGTTGAATTGTCTGAGTTCTTCCTACATAACTTATATCCAACTTTCGTCAGAAAATGCTTCTTCTACTTCTTTTGGTTCTATTTTAGAAACAAGTGCTAATGCACTGGAATCTTCTTTTCCTTTGGATCTAGTACATATTCCTTCATCTAAATTGCCAATGATGAGTTCTTTGGGATGACTTGATTTTTTCTTCCAGTTGCTATTTGATTTGTCATGCCGTTAATCATAGGTTCCCTTTGATTCTTCTAGTTCTGCTTGTTGTTGTTCTCTAGAAGATTGATGTTCTCCGAGGGAATTTGACTTTGTTAAGTCTGGAACTAGTTCAAACTCTTCAAGTTGAACCTGATCTGGTTGATTCTGCATAATTTCCTGAAATCTAACATTCATTGATTCTTCTACAGATTGAGTCTTCTTGTTAAAGACCTTGTAAGCTTTATTTAACATTAAATAGCCAAGAAAAATTCCTTCATCCGATTTTTCTTTAAACTTACCAAATCGATCATTTGCATTCTTCAAGATAAAACACTTACAACCAAAAATGTGAAAGTAGGAGATGTTAGGCTTCTTCCCTTTATATACTTCATAGGGAGTCTTCTCTAGGATAGGCCTTAAAAACACCATGTTGATTATATCACAAGTAGTAGAGACTGCTTATGTCCAAAATCGAGAAGATATTTTGCTTTCTATCAATAGAATTCTAGCCATCTCCTATAAAGATCTGTTTTTCCTTTTCGCAACTCCATTTTGTTCTAGAGTATATGGAGAAGAGAAAACATGTTGAAAACCATATTCATCACAGAAGTTTGCAAAATCTTAATTTTCAAACTCACGTCTATGATCTATTCTTATACTTGAGATAGCATAACATTTCTCGTTTTGAATTTTCTTGGCAAAATTTGAAAAATAAGAGAATGTTTCAGATTTATTTGCCAAAAGGAATACCCAAGTGAAACGTGAATAATCATCCACAATTATTAGACAATATTTCTTTCCACTAAAACTTTGAGTTCTTGTAGGTCCAAAAAGATCCATATGAAGAAGCTACAAAACACGACTGATAGAAACCTAATTTATTGGTTTAAAGGAACTTCTGACCTATTTTCCCAAGATACATGGAGTGCACAACTCAGGCTTTTGATAAACCAAATTAGAAAGCCCTCGAACTAGCTTCTTTGAAGAAACTTTGGCAATCCGTTTCATATTTACATGACCAAGCTTTCGATGCCAGAAACTTGCTTCATCTTGTATTGAAATAAGGCACTGAAAATTTTCTGGATTTACGTCCAGAAGATATATGTTACCATGCCTTCACCTAGTAAAGGATTGAGAAGAATCTTGACTTATTCCAGAACAAATACATTCTTGAAAGTTTATTCTGAAACCTATATCACAAAGTTGACTTATACTCAAAAGATTGTAGTTTAAGCCTTTTACCAGGAAAACATTGTTGATGGTCGGACTTCCAATCTCCGTTGTTCCATATCCTATAATCTTCCATTTCCTGTTTCCACCAAACGAAACATTTCCTCCTTTTAGTCTTTGAAGCTTTACGAAGTAGCTTGAGTCTCCTGTCATATGCTTAGAACAGCCACTATCCAAATACCATTTGATTTTTCTTTTAATAGTAACCTACAATCAGAAGAACAACTCAAACTTTATTTGGTATCCAGATTTTCTTGGGTCAAGGAGAGTTACTATTAAAAACAATCTTTGTCCAGTCTTTCTTAATTTTTTTTTTTTTTTGGTAAGTAAGTAAGTAATATAAAAGGGAGGTCAAAAAATACAAAGAACCAGCTTCAAAGACTCGTACTCAAAAGAACAGTCTCAAATGAGTGAAAGGAAGCCGAGCAAAGGCCAAGTGGCCAAAAGACAACCAAAAAAAAAAAAAAAAAAAAACAACACACGCTAAGACCGAACGAACCCAAGCTACACATCAAACTGTGAAGATAGCAATAGTTCTTAATTGATCTCCAAACTTTAGGACATTCATTCTCAAAATGTTCTGAGTTGTTGCACTTAGAACATTTGAGAGCACTTTGACCAACAGGTTTTACAAACACTTTTTGAAAATGATTTTTGTAAAATGCCTTTGAAGGTCTTTGTCTAAGTCTCTCTTTTACTTTAGGAAAATCAATTAAAGGAATTGTTTCATTATTCATACCCAAACCAGATTTATTAAAGTAGGGTATTTGAGCTGTCACGCATCGATCCTCAAATGCGTGCCCATCCCTAGTCGATTAATAGCGATGTCCCAGGACACATCATCGACCCTTTCATTTTTAATACACATGCGGAAGCAGATAAAAATCCCTAGATAATAAAATAATAGGATAGGAAAGTAGAACTAAATTCCGAGCTTTCAAAAACAACCACACTTATATACATTATATATATGAAACAGACTACTAAGTCAAATTCAAGATGAACAAGTTCAGAATCAACGTCTACAAACAGGGGTGGGGGTTCCACCAACTACGGGCCCTCGTCCTCCTCTTCATCATCCTTCACACTCCAACTGGAGCCTTCAGCAGACTGCACCAGACTTCCGAGATCTTCAAAATCCAAGTCTGCTGCATCTACAACGAGGCCCGGAGGGGGATCTGCGTTGTCTTTTCCAAAGGCGGCCTCCAAAACATACAGAGGTATCTCAGACTCTAGTAGGGGACCCTCTCTCTGGCCATCTTGAGCCTGGTGGTACCACGATCTATATCGATGGGGCACCTCATGGGTGAAACTCGCATCAACCCAAACTATAGACCTCACCAGCTCATAGGTCCAACTCCTAGGGCACCCATAAAACGAAAAGTAAGAGGTTTGCTCTGTGATCTTCTTAGGTCGTCCCAAAAACTCAGGAGCAGCCATCTAAGGACCTGAAATGATGTCCCACAACTAAGATGAGACTACGTCTCAGCGAGTTCTACTCTCTAAGATCCAATTAAGAAGTCAATACAATCTAGAGGTTGCTTAAGCATAACACGAGTCAGAGGACTTACCTTGGCCTCAGTTTCATTCTTGCAAGTCAGTATATATATGAAATATACCCTATCACATCACATCATTCAATCAGATTAAATCATCGATCAATCAACCTAGTCGATTACATGTCATTCAAACCATATCTCGATCATTTCAATCCATACTATTCATTTTCCCAAACGGTATACATCTAGTCACCGAGCCACATGCATTCTCTAAGGCGACACACTTCATCACCAAGCCATGTGCATTCTCAAAGGTGACATGTCTAATCACCAAGCCTCGTGCATTCTCTAAGGCGACTTATACGCCAAAGCGATGTACTAATCGCTGAGCCACGTATATTCTCTAAGGCGATATACCAAATCACTGAGTCACATGCATTCTCTAAGGCGACATATACGCTAAGGCAACGTACTAACCACCAAGCCACGTGCTTTTCCAGGTGATGTATATACTCAACGATTCACATGCATTCTCTAAGGCGACCTATACACTAAGACAACCTATCTGGTCACCAAGCCACATCACACAGCAGTTCTTCTCACTCTTTTATCATACCCGATAAAATATCGTGTGCAAGTACATGGTCGGCCTTAGCCAAAATATCATATTCTTTCTTTCCATAAATCCCACCATTTTCTATAGTTCTCCAAAACATTTTTGGCATTATCAATCGATGCCCAATTATTTTTCAATTAATAACCAAAATTATTTAATTTAGGAATAAATCCTAAAATCACCAATAAATCAATTTCTCACAAATTAAGGCTCGAATAAATAAACGGAATGTACCACGGTAATCAGCATAAAATTCTAATCGTCGACTAACCCAGCCTAATTTTCGAAAAATAATTAATTAATTAATTAATTACGAAAAATATTAAATAAATGCATTAAATTCAATTTAGGCCCGTAATGCCTAATTGGAAGCTGAGACGAGCCCAGAAAAATCCCGAGGTTCGTTCAATAAATACTAGAAGCTTTCTACTTGCTAATGACTAAGTCTAACCACCTAACATGCATCCTTAAGTTACTAATTTAATTGTTCTAAACTAATCAAACCACATAATCATGCTTAATTAACACTAATCAATCCTTAATCATCATTAGCAAACTAAGCAAGGATTAGTGAGCTAAACTCACCCGTTTAACAATCCGTTCGGATCAAAATGTTGGGAACATCGCAGGGGACATTTTACTCCAAAGTGTTTGAGAAATTTTTCCTATTTTTTTTGAAGTTGACAAAACGTTTCCATCAGTCTAGTCTGAAGACTTGAAGACTCTATCGTCAAAGTCTGAAGACCTCCAGACTCAAGATTTAAAGTCTGCCCTAATTGATAGTTTCCAGACTAACGAAGAAAAAATATTATCCGTTGAAGAAGACTTATCCAAATGCGGGTATATCTTTAAGGATTTGATTCATGCTGTTGAAGAAGATCTCATGGCTGAAGATTGCACCTCAAGATCTATTATTCATATTGAAATTAATTCGAGTATTTTAGATCCGTTGATTAGCGAAGTATACTTGGAAAGTTCTACTTATGGAAACCTAGATCCTGATTGTATGGGCGAGCAGAATTGGTGGGCTATCATCATATTCTTTAAATAACTCGAGATCTCCCTAATTGATTCTGTCCAACGGGTTAATTGGAAGAACTCCTTTGGAAGATGCCAACGGTTATGAAGGCATGGAGGAGTATATAAGGAAGACGATCTAGTTATTCGTGGGTGTGAAAAGAGAGAGAAATTCCAAAGTCTGAAGCTCCTTGTTCTTTGCTATTTCAATTGATTGAGTTTAAATTGTATTCAAAAGAGTGATTAAATTCTTGTCAGACCTTGAGGAAGTATAACTGAGTCTCTACACTGTGGAATCAAGGACGTGATACTGTAAAATCTCTTTTAATTCATAGTGGAATCCAGCCAGTGGGCTGTCAGTGCGGGAGAGTGGACGTAAGCTTGGTCTAAGCTGAACTACTATAAACCTTATGTTTTGAATCTCTATCCCCAAACTCTTTACTTTAAATCGCAGCTCTATATAATTGTTTATAGTTGTTCACGACTTCAGTTTATTATTCTTAGAAGTTAATTTGTTTTGATAAGATTTACAAAAACTTATTTGATCACCCATTCACCCCCCTCTAGGTGCTCATACTAGCCCTTTCACAAAGCAGGCCTAAGCTCCGAGGCCCGGAAACACCTCAAAACGGGCTTGGAAAGATGCTAGAAGCCCACTTCTGGGCTTGCTGTTCGGCAGCTGAAAACAAAAGAAAACAAAGCTAAAGTGGCGACAAGGCTCGGGGATGGACAATGGGGTGGTTTTGGGTCCCAACTGACAACTTGGGTGACTTCCTCAATCCCTTGCAGTGGCTAAATAGGGGTTGGAACATCTAGACAGGACTGCAGGGGGTCGGGATCACACGGTGGGGGCGGTGGTTCGCGCGGCCAGGCGTGGGTGGAGGCGGATGGTGGCAAGCGGCACGACTCTGGTGGCGGCTTGGCGTGCAACAAGTTGGCTTCTCCTCTACTGGTCTTCTTGGCTACTAGTCGCACAGAATGGAGGGAGAGAAATGGGTTAGCCGGCCAAAGAGAGAAGAAGAGGGAGAGAGAGAGAATTGGATGGCCCCTTGGCCTTATCTTCCACATTTTTGTCCCCCAAGTGCTTGCCCATCAAGCCAACATCCCTTGGCTATCATTGATCCACCAACACACTTCTCACAACTCAAGAAGCGGTCCATTTTGGCCAAGGGGAGGGGGGGAGCTACGAATTTGGCACCATTCGACACCAAATGGACACTTGATTCACTTCAATACAACCTCATTTGGCCTTTACAATTTCGATTGACATATCAATGCTCCCATTGATATTTTTCCTTACCCATAAATCCATCTTGCATCTCAATTTAGTGATTAAAAACGACCTTTGGCACTTTCTGAACAAAAACAATCCTGCGATGACTTTTTCCCAAAAAGTCTCGGGTTCCAGAAAAATCTTATGAGACTGAGTCAACGTTTCTAGAATTTATTGTGATATGACAGAATCTTCACTTTCTGAAATCGGACCTGAATTCGCAATTAATTTTATTTAACGTATTTTTAGCATGACCTAGACCACCGGGTAGTTTCAGAGTTTTTTAATGCAAATGACCCATGGTTGATTTTTTTCGAACCACTATGAACCAACTCAACACATTTGCGACTCTCGATTATAGTAAAAATCTTAATGATTCAATTACGGGCATAGGGTACCAAAACGACAAAGAAATCAAACTAGTGCCAATCGACGAGAATTTTCCAATTTAGTGGAGTCACCCACAATCAGCCACACATCTCCATCGAATCGATCTATCTCTAATCTCAATTCAATTTTTAACTGTGCCGTAATGGCCTCTAAAGATGAGACGATTGAAAAGCCGATTCATGGTCGAATTCTCAAGTATATTGCCTTAAAATTCCTTAATGGCTTACCTAGACAGTCTAGTTATCTCAAGAGTGATCAGCTTTGAGAACAACCATATAGACACGTTGATGAAATGCTCGATTTATTCAGTAGAAAACAGGGTTGAAAATTTAGGATGTCACATGAGCAGTAAGAATTTTCTCTAATTTTCTGAACCTTTGGAAAACCTTTTTTAAATATTTGAAATCTCTCTTTTTAAATAAACATTTTCCTTTGAAAGATAATCAGAATTTTCTTTCAAATCATCAAAACTTTTTTTCAGACTTTTAAACTTTTTTTTCCAAGAAACTTCATGTTGCCTAAGCTTAGAATTTTCCTTTTTCAGTTCGAAAATCCTTTTAAGAGAGGATTTAAGGCTGAGGCAAAGTTCATCTATATACATAGAGACTTTAACAGAAATATCTGAGTGACTAACCTCAAATTCTTTGTCAGAGTTTGAATCACTATCTGTTTCTAATTTTGGGTCTAACTCTAATTGTGCTATTAGACATATGTTTGCAAATTCCTCTTCGCTTTCCTCAGATTCTGTGTCACTCCAGTTCTGCTTTAATGGTTTTCTTGTATTTTTTAGGCTTCCCCTTCTTCTTTTTCAACAATGGACATTTTGGTCTAATATGCCCATTTTTCTTACACCAAAGCATATTACGTTCTTGCTAGTTTCAACAGCTTCCGTTGGTCTCTTCTGGGAATTTTGCATGCTTTGCTTCTTCCAATTCAGCATTCTTCTCTTTATGTTTAGTTTTTTGAATTTCTTTATCATAAATGTCAGCTCCTCATCGTCTATATCATCATCGGAATTTGTATCATCATAATCAATGTTAGACTTTAATGCAATTAATTTCTTACCTTTTGGATCTTCCTCATCATTAATCCGTTCCACTTCGTATGATTGAAGGGTGTATATTAGTTCGTCAACCGATAGAGGCATGATCCTTTGAGTTCCTCTGATTAAATTCTTCACATGATTCCAGTCCTTTGAAAGTCCACACAATAGTTTGTTAACTTTTATTGGTCTAGAAATTGGTTGACCTTGATAAGTCAAGCCATTCACAATTTCTATAAAGCGACTGAACATATCACAAATAGATTCTCCAGGCTTCATTCTAAAGGACTTATATTGTCCAAGTAGAATATTTTTCTTTGTCTCATTCACATGATCGGTCCCCTCATAAGTGACATGGAGTCTATTCCATACTTCTTTTGTTGTTTCATAGGAGGAGATTCGGTTGTATTCAGTGGGAGACAAGGCACAGTATAAAGAATAAATTGTTTTTGCATCAAGAGCTTGTCTCTTAATGATTTCAACTTGTGTGGATTCATCAACATCTTTTTCCATCACTTCTTTCCCTTTTTGTCTGAAGCTGATGTTACCTTCGGATTGATTCCTTTTTTCAACAATATCCCACTTCAGGGGATCTCTGGATCTGAGAAATGCCTTCATTTTGTTCTTCCACACATTATACTCATTTCCATTGAAATAAAGAGGTCCAGTATTGCTCTGTCCTTCAACCAATCCTTGAGTCAAAATACTAGCCATAGAAGATCTTTAGCTTAGAAGTAAAAAAAAACTTCAATAAAGTAAGCACATGAGCTCTAATACCAATTGAAAGAGCTAGTTTAAACACCTAGAGGGGGGTGAATAGATGTAAAAACGGATTTTTCTAAAGATGCAGTAAGAATATTTTTCTTTTAAACTAAGTCTATTAAACAATAGACTTTAAGTAAAGATTCAAACTCAAATAATATATTTTAAAATATGGCGAAACTTAATAGAATATCACAACAAATAAATTAAAGGAGTTCAGGAAAGAGAAGATGAACACAAGATTTATAGTGGTTCGGCTTAGATTAAGCTTATGCCCACTCTCCCACGCTGACAGCCTTTTAGCTGGATTTCACTATGAATCGAAAGAGAATTACAGCAGTATAACACTGATTACCCATTAAAGAGATTTCTTTTCCTCTCACTAAGTCACTCCTTAATGTTTTTCTCTCTTTCAAATACACGTATGAGCACTCTTGATGAAGAATAAGTTATTTGAGAAGCTTCAGACTTTGAAATTCTAGCTTTTTTGTCTCTTTTTGAATGACTCAAAAAACCTCCTTAAATACTCCTTAATACCTTTATGACCATTGGCACTATTCAAATGAATTCTTCTAATCAACCCGTTTGACAGAATTAATCAAGGAGATCTTGAGCCATTTGAAGATTGAGATGAAAGTCTCACAATCCTGGTCACCCATACAATCAGAATCTTGGTTTCCATAAATAGATTATTTCCATGTAAACTTGTTTTCAAATTGATTTTTCGGTTCCAAGATTGATTTCATCAATAATATCCAAAAAGGTAAGTGAGATTTCCATCCATAAAACCATATATATCTTGTCCATACTGAGTCTTTGAAGGAAGAATAATAATCCTAAGTCTAATTATTTCTTCGATCTTCACTTGAGTTCAGTCTAGGTCTTCGTCAAGGTAGGGCAGACTTCTGATGTAAGATAGACTTTGATAGAATTCTACAGAAGTCTAATATTCCTTAGAATGAGAATAAGAATATAAATAGAAAATTTTTGTCAACTTCAAAATCTAATAGGAGTTTTCTCAACAATCTCCCCATTTTTTATGGTGACGAAACTTTCATGCAAATTTAAACATTGTAACCTGCAAACCAACACTTTAACTGCACATAATAATTTATAATAAGAATAGATCATTATAGAACTGAATAATATGGAATATGCATCCACAAAATGCATTAGTCTTAATAGTTCTGCAACAACAATCATTTAGAGTTCAAGCACTACAAAAGTTCAATCCACAACCACAAAAAGTTAACCATAAAAGTTCAAGCCAACACAACCAAGTTTAATCAAAATCAAAACAAGAACTTTAAATATGCTCTCATTCTCCCCCTTTTTGTCATTAGCAAAAAGATAAAGTCAGTCAGGAATAAAAAGATTAAATGAAAATATAGACTTCTGATGTGAGATAGACTTTGATAGAATTCCACAAAAGTATAATATTCCTCAAAATGATAATAAGAATAGAAATAGAAAAATTTTGTCAACTTCAAAATCTAATAAGAGTTTTCTCAACAATGGTGAATTGGGAGCTTTTTCCAATACAGGTATGTCCAAATCGAGGTTTTCATTAGAACGTGAAAGTTCTCAAAGATTGAGGGGGTAAGGAGATTGATTGAGAAAGTTCTCTTATTCTTATACATACATACATAAGTTTTAAAAAAAAAAAAAATTAGAAAACGTTGCTCCAACCTTACGACTTTATTGAATCAATAAGTCTATAATCTAAGGAATCAAAATCAAATCAAATCCTATCTTCAATAAATAAAAAAATGTTCTTTCTAATTCTCGCAGAGTGAGGGGGCAAGGAGATTAATCAAGAAAGTTCTCTTATTTCATACATAAATACATACATACATACATACATACATACATACATACATACATAAATACATATGTTGAGAATACTTCTGAAGTTATATTGTAGACTCTTGGCAAAGTCTATTCATTCCAAAAGTATTTCCCACTCTAATGCAATCCAAACTGAAACTGTATCCACAACGAGGATGAAATTAGACTCGGATTTATTGATCTTGCAACAATGATTCAAAATGAATGCATTAGGAATTGATTCTACAATATACAGCTCTTTGGCGAAGAATCTCACTTACCTTCTATAAATACATTAATGGAATCAATCACAAATTGATGAAATCAATCTTGAAGACTAGTTCCTTTTTTGGAAGCATCTACTTATAGAAACCTAAATTTTGATTGTATGGACGACTAGAATCAACAAATTTTTATCTCAATCTTCAAACGGCTACAAGATCTTCTTAATCGATTCTATCCAACGGATTGATTGGAAGAGAGTCCTCTAGAAAATGCTAACAGCTAGTGAGGTGTGGAGGAGTATTTAAAAATGTCATTCACTCTATTTGAGGTAGAGACGTGAAAATTGAAATTCCAAAATCTAAACTCTTTCCAACTACTTCTTCATCGACGGTCCTTATAAATTGTATTCAAGAGAAAAAATCACAAAAAGAGTGAATTAATGAGTGAGGAGGGATCTTTCACTGAGTGTTTGCACTCAAAAATTGTACTTCTCTATTGATACTATAGTGAATTCTAGCCAAAAGACTATCAGCGTGAGATAGTGGACATATGCTTGATCTAAGCCGAACTATTATAAATTTCATGTGCAATCTTTTCTTCCCTTAACTCTCTTTCTTTAAATATGTTGCATTCTTTTAGATATCGTAAAAATCAGTTCCATCTCTTATCTGATTCTGAACATTCATCAGAAGTTCAGTGACTTATTTATCAGACTTTGTTCGATACTCAAACTTTGTTCGAAATTTATTTTATTTATCAAAGTCTCTTTTAAACACCTATTCACCCCCTCCCCATGTGTTTGTACTAGCATTATCAATTGGTATTAGAGCCATATGCTCATATGTTGAAGTATTTTTACTTCTGAACTAAAGATCTTCTATGGCTAGTCGTTTAGCACCAAGACTCACGGAAGGGCAGAGCAACATTAGGCCACATTATTTTGATTAAAAAGAATACAGTTTATAGAAGAATAAAATGAAAGCATTCCTAAAATCTAGAGATCCTCTAGAATGGGATATTGTGGAACAAGGAATTAACCCAAGGGCAACTTTTGCATCTGACAAAGGAAAAGAAGTCTTAGACAAGGATGCTGAGGAAATCAATCAAGCAGAAATTACGAAGAGACTGGCTCTTGCAAAGGCGCATCTATTCTTTATACTATGCTTTGTCCCCTACTGAATATAACATAATTTCTTCATGTGAAACAGTTAAAGAAGTTTGGGATAGACTTTGTGTCACCTATGAAGCAACATATCGTTTAAAGGAGACAAAAATAAATATCATGCTTGGCCAATATGAATCCTTCAAGATAAAGCTTAGAGAGTCTATTGGAGATATGTTAGGTCAATTTACAGAAATTGTCAATGGATTGGCATATCAAGGTGAACCAATTTCTGCCCCAATAAGGTTAACAAACTTCTGCAAGAACTTTCAAAGAATTGGAACCATGTGAAAACATCAATCCGGGAGACACAAAGAATTTTGCCCCTCTCTATTGATGAGCTAATAAGCACTCTTCAATTGTACGAAGTAGAGTAGATCAATGACGAAGAGGAAAAGATTTCTTCTTCTTCTACAAGATGAAAAAGAGGAAGATGATGAAGACGAGACTATTTCTGATATTGTGGCAAATATTGCCATGAGAGACCCTATTGCTGGTATAGTTGATTCTAAAGAAGAAGAAGAAGACGAGAGTGAGAAAGATCCAGAAGAGGAAAGTGAATGAGAGGACATTGAAGAGAAAGAAAGTGAGGAAGATGACTCATATGAAGGAAAGGAGATGCAACTTTGAATAAGGAGTAGGAGTATTCTGATAAGGAATGAGATGATACAAGAGAACTTGATGAAAGAGATGCTAGAGAGAAGAACAAGGAAACTGGTCAACAAACCAATACTGGAAGAGAAAGAATCCAAGAAGGATAAGGAGTTCTTCCTCAAACTGAAGCCACTGAGATAGGGAGGGTAGGTGAGAAAACTCATTTTTATGACCAGATTGTAGAACTAGCTATAAGTGATGGTGTTAGTCAATCTCCTCCAAATGCAAAGGACATTTATGCATCTCATTTCCCTGAAGAATCTCCTAGAGGTCAGGACAAAAAGGATAATGTTTAGGGGGAGTAAGATACCTCAAATGTTCAGGTCAATATTCCTTCAATTTTGGATACCCCTCCAATTCAACTTGCAGTGGCTAATGCCCAAACCGAACTAGATTCAAAATATCCCCGAATAGTGGCACTCTTTTTGGAGATTAAGGCACAGCAGTATGGGATGAAGGTTGAAATGCAAAAATTGCATGCTGCTCTCGGTACTACTTCAAAATCTCTATCTTGAAAGGTACAGTCTCTTGATAACAAAGTCCAAAACATGAATTAGCAAGCCACTCGAAATTTGGCTAAGGTTGAGACTGTCTTCCATCAATTCCTAACCAAGCTTGAGGAGAACGTGCCGACTTTGGAGGATTTTCAACTCGTCCGTGATCCAAGGAACCCCTTATCTCTTTTCTATTTTCTTTATACTTGTTTGTTTTTCTCCTTTTTTGCTGTTGACAAAAAGAGAGAGACTTTTGCAGATTTGAAGTTTTGACTTACTGGTTGTGTTTGCAGTTTGTGTTTTCTGTGCTTTACCGGTATGGTGTGTTTTTATGCTGACTTTATTGTGCAAACCAGACCTTAGAAAATGTTATTCGTATAATGCTTACTGTATATTATCTCAATGTATTATCTTGTATTGTTAAAGTAATGTTTTGCATGATAACATTTCCATTACACTTAAATCTACATGAAGGTTTTGTCACCATAAAAAAAAGGGACAGATTGTTGCGAAAAGTCCTATCAAGTTTTAAAGTTGACAGAACTTTCTAGTTATTATTCTTATTTTGAATAATAGAATACTTCTAAAATTATACTGCAAACTCTTGCCAAAGTCTATTCATTCCAGAAGTATATCTCACTCTGATGCAATCCATACTGAAATTTTGTCAAGAACGATGATGAAATCAAACTTAGATTTATTGATCTTGCAACAAGAATTCAGAATGAACACATTAGGAATTTATTCTACAACATCCAGCTCTATGGCAAAGAACCTCACTTACCTTCTATAAATACGTTAATGGAATCAATCTTGAAGACAAGTTCCTTTTTAAGAAGTATCTAATTATGGAAATCTAGATTTTAATTGTATGGGCAATCAAAATTAGCGGATTCTCATCTCAATTTTTAAATGGCTACAAGATCTTCTTAATCAATTCTATTCAACGGATTGATTGGAAGAAATTCCTCTAGAAAATGCTAACGGCTAGTGAGGCGTGAAGGAGCATTTAAAGTGGTCATTCAATCTATTTGAGGTAAAGACGTGAAATTGAAATTCCAAAATCTAAAATCTTTCCAACTACTTGTTCTCATCAGCGATCTTTATAAATTGTATTCAAGAGAAAAAAAAATCACAAAAAGAGTGGCCTAGTGAGTGAGGAGGGATCTTTCACTGAGTGTTTGCACTCAAAAATTGTACTTTTCTGTTGATGCTATAGTGAATTCCATCCAAAAGGCTGTTAGTATGAGAGAATGGACGTAGGCTTGATCTAAGCCAAACCACTATAAATTTCGTGTGCAATTTCTCTTCCCTTCACTCTCTTTATTTAAATATGTTGCATTCTTTTAGATATTGCAAAAATCAGCTTCATCTCTTATCTGATTCAAAACATTCATCAGAAATCTGGTGACTTATTTATCAGATGTTGTTCAAATTTTATTTTATTTATCAAAGTTTCTTATAAACACCTATTCATCCCCCCTCTAGATGTTTGTATTAGCATTATCAACATACATACATACATACATACATACATACATACATACAAAGGTATATAAAAACAGGTTTCTTTTTGGTTTTAAGAAAATGTTGCTCCAATCTTACAGCTTGATTGAATCAATTATCCATAATCTAATGAAATCAAAATCAAATCAAATCCTATCTTCAATAAAATAAAAAAAAAATGATCTTTTTAATCTACAGGTTGTTTCTTTGTAAGTCAAGATGTTGTTTTGCACAAAGATGTGCCCATTTTAAGATATGACATTTTCATCCCAATTCTCTATCTCAACATCAAATCATCATCAATTCTTATTAGAAGAAGATTTATTAGTGACTCCACAACGTCTTCATTGCATGAAATCCCATATCTTCTGTGCCAGCCAATCCTAATACCTCGAATCAAGCAATCAAGTCTCCAATATTATCATTTGAAGAGAAAAACTATTTGAATTGAATGATTTCTTATGAGTATTTGATATTCGAAGAAGTCTAAGATTGTTGAATATATCCTCTCAAGTTACTTGAAGATGCAATGTAGATTCAATACAAAGAACATTTTTCTTCCTAATATTTAGAAATTAATAATTAATAAATAAAATAAAAATATTGCATTCATCCAATAAAAAGAAAATCGAGGATTAAAGTGAATTCTTTCTAAGACTTCTTTAGAAACCAATGGAACGACCAAACAAATGACTATTCATGATTCCCTAATTGAATCAATTACATATCAATTCCAAACTAGAGGAATGTTATGGTAAAACTTCGTTTGAAACAATGTGGTAGAAAGCAACGTGTGACTTGAAGGACATGTCAGTTGTGGATTCTTACACCCACCCTTTTTATTATATAGGAATGAAGGTGCTCTTGGCTCAACATCCTTTGTTCTGTTCCACTCGAAACCTCATTTTTTTTCTTGGGTTGTAGTGTAAGCAGTATGTGATGTAGCTCGAGTAGAAAGTATTGATTCATTTCTTAGGGCAAGGATCTAGAGTTAGTGCCAATTAATAAGTTGGGACAACTTCGTAAGTGTAGCCTATTTTCAATTTCTAACTTGAAAGGATCCAATTCAAGCAAGTTTCAAATCCAAAAAAGGAAAATTTGTTGGAATTAGTGAAACTCTTTGATCAAAAGTGTATCTTGCGGGAATCAACCGTTTATGATTCTTTGATAGAAATAAATCAGAAAAAGAGTCGTGTCGCTGCCATTTTGAAACGATTAAAACACCGAAGTAATGTCTAAACCCAATGATTCAAGGCAAAGATAAAATAATTTGGAACAAGGAAATATCTTTTTTTTTTATTGTCTCAACAACTAGATCAAGAATAAGGAGTCCAAATATATTCTAAATGAGACAAAGAAAAAGGGGTTAGAGACCACTCAAAAAATCAAATACACAAGGATTTTCTTTTGAGCTATTTCACCTACTTCATCAGTAATATTGTTTATTGATGGATCTTCCTCACCAATTCCTCAACAAACAACTATTGAGCAACCTTGACCTTTGGTCGTCATATTCGCCCCCTACGTGGACCAAAGATTACAAATGCCCCTCATTGGTTTCTCCATGTATACATTATCATGTATCCTTTCATGTCTCATTTAGTCGACTATCACTAGACCATGCATTGTATTAGTTGCATATTCGAGAAACATGAACCTTTTTCTTATGACGAAGCAACTTGGACCCATGCTAATAATAGGCTATGGAGGTAAAATTAAATGCCCACCTAGAAAATCATACTCAAGACATTGTTTCCTTACCTTCACATTGAAGGCAATTGATTGCATATGGATAAAAAAATCCAGTACAAGGTAGATGGTTTTGGTGTACACTACAAGGCCCAATTAGGGGTTCATGCAATGAGAAGGTTTCAATTATCATGAGACTTCTTCTCTAGTCACCGACGAGGTAATTATTTATTCTCTTTTTATCTATTGTTGCATTTCACAATCAGCAACTGCATCAAATGTGCATCCAAAATGCTTTTCTCTGTGGCAATCTAGAAAAAAAAATTACATAGAGCTTTCACAGGGTTTACGAAGATAGGGGAAGTCTCAAGTATGTTGTCTCTGTAAATTTCTATATTGGCTTAAGTAGGCTTCTCGGCAATAGTATGTCAAATTTTAGCACTATAAACATGAATATACCCTATTTATAGGGACTAAAGGTAAATCATCAATCTATTTATCCAATATATATTGATGATATACTTTGTTATGAGAAATGACGACCAGCTGTCAGAAAATTTGAAGAATATATGCACTCTACTTTCCGCATCAAATTTTGGGGCCTCCTAAATATTTTCTTGATACTGAGATTGCTTAGTCTGATAAGGGAATCTGTCTTAGCTAACAGAAATTCATTTTCAAAATCATTTTAAAAGCAAGACTATCCAGATGCAAGCTAGCTATCATATCGACAAAGCAAAATAACAACACTTGACTATGATGTGGGTTCATCATCATCTAAGGAAGACCCACTACTTAAAGATCCGTCAGGCTATTAGCAACTCATCAGAAAGTTGATTTATCTTAGTATGACCAAACCTAATATATGTTATTTAATGCAAATACTCAGTCAATTCATTCACAACCCCGAGCAATCCCATATGAATGCAATACTAAAGGTTGTAATATATTCAAAGAGATCCCCTAGACTTGGAATATTTTTATCTCATGATTGCGTGATGAAAAAGACAGCCTATTGCGATACGAACTATGCTGCTTGTCCACTTACCCAAAGATCTATCGCTATTTTTTGCATTAAATTGGGAAGATCTTTGATTTCATGGAAGACAAAGAAACAATCGGTTGTGTCATTATTGTCAGCCGAGTCAGAATATCGAGTTATGGCAAAGATTGTTTGTGAATAGGTTAAATACAAGTTAAATACAGGGTTTACTTTTGAACCTTGGCGTGCAAGTCGATGGACCAAGCAAATTGTTTTGTGACAATGACGCTGCACTCAAATTCTTTCATGAAAGAACAAAA
Source organism: Eucalyptus grandis (assembly GCF_016545825.1). Classification (NCBI taxonomy): domain Eukaryota; kingdom Viridiplantae; phylum Streptophyta; class Magnoliopsida; order Myrtales; family Myrtaceae; genus Eucalyptus; species Eucalyptus grandis. The sequence continues at coordinate 42,720,347 of NC_052618.1, forward strand.
CATATAGAGATCTATTGTCATTTTGCTTGACATAAAATCCAATAAGTGATGGTTATAACAAGTGGGATTGGAACTATGGAACAACCTGCAAACATTTTCATGAAACCATTTTGCCAAAGATAACACACATATCTACTAGGTAAGCTAGGCACCTTTGACATATACAAGCTACATCTTAAGGGAGAGCATTGAAGATAGGATTTGATCTGATTCTGATTCCTTAGATTATGGACTAATTGATTCAATCAATCTGTAAAATTAGATATTCAATCGGTAAAATAGGAAAATATTATCTTGTATATTTTTTCCTATTTGTATTTTCTTGTGTTATAAATATCATTATGTACATGTACAAGTACTATTAAAAAGATACAATTACATCCACAACTCCTTTTCAATTTTTGTCATCTCTTCTTGAATTTCTGTCAATTTTCAAGTTTGAACTTGTTCATTTAAATTCTAGGTTCTTCTACTTTGTTTTTATTTTTATTTTTCTTTACATTTTTTCCCTCTCTTTTCTTATTGCTATTCTTGTTTTGTTTTTTTTTTTTCATTCGCTTCCATCATTCCTTAAGTCCCAAAAGTTTCAACCCGTCTAATCTAACCCATTTTCTTATTGAGCAAAAGGTACCAAACATTGATTTTTCTATGTATACTATTATCAGAAATCTTTGCTTTAATAGATGTTCCATTTTTATTTTTATTTTAGTCGGCCTTCTTCTATGATGCAATTAAACCACGAAGATTCGCTTCATTAAGCACCCAAAAAAAAAAAAAAAACAAATAAATAAATAAGTGGCTCAAAATAGTTCATTTATGAAACCGCATAAGGAACATAGGAAGAGTACTAGGTAGATCATCTATTGCACTCAATACTAGATAGATAATATATTGCACTCCCAACACAAACCAACAAACAAAATTAGAAAAGTCAAAGAAGCCACATTGACAATAGACCTCTTTGAAAATGAGATGCCGTCCGAAGACGGGGACAATGTCCTCATCGATCGATTACAAAAGTCCATGCACCCTTGAGGACTGAACTAATTGTGTTTTTTAGTAACCAATGACATTGCCTTTTTTTTCAATTCAAAAGCGTTAAAATTAATCGAAATTGATTAGGCAGCGATTAAGACAGAGATCAGATGCTTTTCAATTGAAATAAGCGACGTTTGGAAGTTTGACCGGAACTTCAAAACGGGATCGATGACGATATTCTGCATAATCTTCCAAATTTGATTGAATGAGAACATACGGGTATGTACAATTTCTTTCTATTGTAAAGCTACGTGGCTATTTTCCGTTTGGAAGAAAGTGCCATTTTGTTGGCCTCTCTTGAAGGGGAATTTAGATGCCAACCGAAGGTGTGATTCACCAGTAATAACCAAGGGGGATAATTAATTAATCAATTAATTTAATTAATTAGCACACTTGGAATTAATGAAAAGACAAAGCATACTTTTTCTTGAGCTGATTAGGCAATTTTTGTCTTTTTCTTGAATCGAAAAAGTTAATGAATTTTTGGATTTTAGGTAGCCCTTTTTTGTCAATTTAATTTTGAATTAGTGGAATGTGTCGTTGCTCCAATTGGAAGCTTGTGTCTAGGAACATTGAAAGCTACCTTGGTTCTTTCCTCTCCTGGCCACATGTTTTCTTTTTCTGTTTTTATATTTAAGATGGGCTGAAATCATTTTATTTACTGTTGTAGGAATAGGGATTAATCATATGGATGGATTAGATAGAAAGTAGTCGGGGGCCATGCAAAACCAAGATCTTTTGAATTAGGAAGTAAATGAAGTTAGGCTCTCCAAATAGGAATCTCTTTTATACAGTCTTCTTGAATTTTTGCCACCTATGTCGCAATCGCCGACGGCATTGAGGAACCATTTGAATTTTTGCCACCTATGTCGCAATCCCCGACGGCAGTGAGGAACAATACGTGGACGGCGAAATAATGTTCGGCACTCTTCTTTTTTATCAAAAGAAAATTGAACTCATTGAACAAAAAAATGCATGCGAATTACATAAACGTTATAGCAAAGCAAATAAAAGCATAGCAAAGTCTAGAATATTGCAAAACTAACCTAGATCCAGAAAACAAAAAGGATCAACAGAACACAAGCAAAGTTAAGTTCACATTCGTTCCACGATAACAGATTTGTCGAGCAAAATAATTAACGATGGATTACTAAATTTGGTATTTGGTATTCTCTAGTAACTATGACATTGCCAATTGACAGTATACTCAGCTAGATTTGTCTTTCTCTACATCATTACCATATGGAAATAACCAAAATAAGTTAAACGATCACAAATCTAATATTTAGGAGAGCATATCTTCATGGTTCAACAAGACGCCCAAACTCTTGCGATCAAATCTAGAGGTGGAGAACAAAGCACTAGGGCGTCGAATCCCCAAAACTCTCTCATACTTAGATCAGGAGAAGATAGCTTTCAAATTTAAAACTAAATCAGCAGAGTTCAAACTCGTATCTAAAATTAGAGTGGGAGAAGATGACCCCCAAATCTAGATCGGAAGAGAAGAAATAAGGAAAAACAAAAAACCAAAAACACAACCGAAATCAACGAGCAACTTGAAAGTCTGATATCTTGAAGGAAACAACTCCACTAATTGAACGAATCAGCCTCGGTTAAACCGGTATTATGGCTGGAAAAATTCATATCCTAACCAACAATATGTTTAGAACGTTTGGCATTTAGCTTCCCCTGGAATCTATTACCTTGCCCAGCTACTGAATATCAGAACGTAACCAAGAGTAGGTCAGAGCATAGACGCTGATAAATCTTTGCCTCACTCAGCTAAAAGGTTCTCATCAGCTGCTATCACAGAAATGAATCAAAATTACAATAACTAAAGAAACCAACATCGAATGTCAATGTTACTGCAGAATGTTGCGAAAAACAGTTGGGGAATCATACAGAAGAATTTAGTTACAGACATAAAAACAAGGACCCGCATCACTGTCCCTCTAAAAGAATTTATTTTCACGGAGCTCAGAGGTTGTCAAAATGACTTTTGGTACATTATTACAAAGTGAAAAGAGCTCCGGCTGACCCAAACGAGAATGATAAAACACAAATGCTCCAAAAGTACATCGAAGAATCAAAACGTGGATGCTGACAATGTATAAGATCAGTGGCTTAACCTGAATATTGACTTAGATATAAGTTACACATCAGGCACTGAAAAAGTAATACAGAGTAGATGTCTATGATCTCTATACACAATGCACTTAAACTAGAGCTTCACCAAGGAAAAGGAAGTTTTGTCAAGAAACCTCTTTTTTCAAGATGAGTAGATAACGCATGTTCTGCGCTTCTATCGTCAAGTTTTCACTTTCGCTAGTTTGAGAGGTGGAGGTTCTGATTCCAAAAATGCGATCTCTGAACTTTTTGGCAATCGCTAGACGCTCATTTCCACGAAAGGAAGAATGTTCAGCAACAGCATCTTGTGTTATACAGCAGAACTGTTCTGTACTTCACAAATCTTATATGCAATTGAATTTCAGTCAGTTCCCCTTAGCACCTTGGCTCCTGCTTCAATTGGATCCTTCCATGCGAACCAAACATGATTTGCTGAAAGAAGCAAACAGGCAGGACATATTAGGTAGCAATAACACAATTTTAGGCAGCATTGAGCATGCAAGGACCTATGTAAGAATATACCTATAGGCTATTGCACAACAAAAGTGAACCACCCGCCTCACATAAAACCAGTTTAGACTAACCTGACAACACAATCAGTTCACTAACTGCCTAGACTCATTACTAGTATATGGAGCAACGGCTGAGCGCTGCTACCCTTTTATTTCACAAATTCACATAAGCCTTAGAATGGAATATGTCAAATAACTAACCAAATTCGTCCCGAGAATCCACTACTCCGCAATAGATTATACCAAAGATTACCAAATTTGTTGGTTCTGAAAACAAACCATGTTTTTGACACTTCTGAGGAAAATATCCAAAATATTAGCGAAGATGAATAATTGACCTAGTTGACCTGATAAGTTAAATAAGTGCATATCTATAGAATGAAGCAGATGCAAGAAAAATTGGGATGGAGGAACTGGAATAAATTGAACAGAGAAGAATAAGAGACTTCAATTCAAACTGCGTTCCCATAGAACTGGAATATATTCATAGGGTTAACACTTCAAATTTGTATAAACTGCATAGAGAAATTGATTCTGTATTACCTGACTAATATTGGGCAATATAGTACTTGCGAGATCTTCATCAATGGAAACAGGTAGTGGTGGCATCTGGCTCATTATACCAGGCATATCTCTCATGCTGCACAATGCAATGGAAATCATTGGGAGAAACCATTTACCCAATGTGGCCACTACCATCAATAAACTATTAAAAAGGAGAAACAATGAAGATCAACATACTTTTTCAGGACAGAAGTTATATTGTTCCTCGCACGATAGAAGAGGTCAAGGTTCTCCTGTAACTGTTACTCATAATCATTAGATAGAAAGTAAGCCAGTAGAATTCCTCCACATACAATTTACCAAATTGTGCAATAAAGAAAGTTGAAGTAAACAGCAAAATTCTTATGTCCAGAAAAGCGACCCAGCAATATGTCTATGACTGATAGAACCTGGAAATTATAGTAGAGACCATACAAACGGACATCAAGTAGGCCCATCCATAGCAGTTCTCTTAGTTTTTATTTAAGATACACTGGATTGTTCTCTCTTCAAAAGAAAAAATTAGCTCCATATCGACAGAATCATTGGGTACGACAAGTACCTAAGAAAGGTGACTGCTTAACAGCCATCAATTAAGTACATGTGTTCACAACAAAGGAATAAGTTATTAACCAGACAAGAATCAATAAACAACTTATGGAACAATATGCACTGCATTGTCGCCATTGAGAGAACTTATAGTCTGATATTATGAAGACCAACATAGTGACATCATGTGAACAGACAAACCCCCGTGTTTTCATAAAACAAAGAAAAATGCTACACATCAGTTTTCCATTGACCAGATTCTCCATGCAATTTTCTCTTAACAATCATCATCCACACAAACTCGTGCATATGTGAGCATGTATCTGTGGATACATCTGATTTCTTGCCACACATAGAGAGAGAGAGAGAGAGAGAGAGAGAGAGCTCTACCACAAAACTGACGGTTGAAGACAAATAAAAAAAAAATTAAGAAAAGTCAGCATGAATGAAGATGTACTCTCCAACCTTACCAGCAAAATTCCAACAAATATGATAAAGATAGCTGACTAGACCAAATATACAAGCTTTTTGTTCATATAAGACAAAAAAGACAGAGAGTTTTGCACACTTTCTTCAGGTAGAACATGCAAAATTATTGCGCAAAGAGGCCTCTTGCGCTGTACCTTGAGCATAGGAAGATTCGTAGAGATTTGGCTGAACGCTTGCAAATTTTGCTTTAAGAGCAGCCTAGAAGCACCATCAATCCCTGAGAAAGCAACTCAAGATAATTGGCATCCCATATATTATAAGACAAACACATCCAAAGGATATTTGACTCATGGCTTCTTGTGAATTCTAATATAACCAGGCCATCTGTCAAAGATGGGAAAAACAGTCGACTACAAGGTCAGGGAATGAGAAGCAGCTTTGGTATACTGTGACCTGGAGCCATGAGACATTGAGGTATAATGCCATGGGTGTTAAATGGAGTGCTCAATTTAATCTCCTATAGAATATGAGGGCACCAAAAAGATACACATAGTGTACCCCTTTAATTAGAAAGGGCTAAAAGGAAGTTGAGTGGAAAATGTAATGATGCAAAGGAGATTTAACAGAAAAATTTATCTCCTTCTACACTAATAGCAAGAAACTTCTGCAAACAAATTAGACATGGCAGAATTCAATGATTAGTCCAATATCAGTCTTCTTTATGACCTTTGCAGCAGGCATGGCATAAAAGATTGATTGGTGAAGCTAAATAACCGTTCAAAGTGCCATCAGAACAAGCAATGTTTTCCTTAGCTAATGAAATATTCATGCAGCTTCAGAAAAATATGTGCAACAAACTTAAACTTTCACCTACAACTGATGACATGCACTTGAGACATTTATCTGCAAAATGAGTAGTAGACCAACTCATGTCAATTCATGCTTCCTACAACTGAAAAAAGGAAAAGGGGAAAAATGAAAGGACAAATGAAGCAAATTGATTTCAGTGGCATACATAATATGAAAATATAATATGACCTTTAATTTGCCATCATAGAAACAAAACAGCTGAAATAATGAACAAAGTTGTGACAGAAACAGGATTATCTGATTCTGTTCACTAAAATCAAACAGAGCTACTGACCCTCACAAGATAGAAGCTCATTGTGGTCCATATGTTGAATCATAGGAGTATAGGCAGCCACATTTTGTGGTAGACATGAAGAATTAGTTGCAGACAATTCCACCAGCTTATCCTGAAGAGGCATGGTCATGAAATCATCACATCCAAAATAACTTGTTTTGCAAAGGTAGTAAGCAAGGCAATCAATTTATACGCAAAAAATGTTTTGACTAATCAAATTACACCAGTAGAACATGATATACACTCTGTAAGAAAAAAGCACAAGATAGAAACTTCACAAAGTATAACTTTCACTTCTAGAATCCCAGGACCGGTTTTTAACTACAAAATTATTTTGCTGCAATTTTTATGATAGAAGTTACCAAAAGGTTCCAAAGGTACAGATATACAGGGACACAAGGAAACCTACAGTAATCGTGTAGCATCATATAAGGACACAGGAATCCCAAACAAGAAAAGAATAGCTATTGGTTGCCATCATCAGTAAGATCATCTGTTCTAGATAATGTTTCTGAGTTTAAATTTTAAATAACTTGGAAGTATTCAAAAAAAAACTTTTCAGTCAACAAAAATGTAAAGGGGGACACACCTTCCGGCTGTTCACCTTTTTTCCTAGATTGTGTTCTTCAGGTTTCCTTCGCTTCCTCTGCAGCAATTCCACAGCATAAGTCAGATCAATGAATCTTCTGATTTATCCTCATGAAAGGATATAAATATACAAGTCTTATAATTAGTATGAAATAATTGAGTATGCTTCAGCATGCCAAAGGTCATATTACCGGTCAGTTCATCAAACCAGTTAGTTCAAGCTGCAAAGCAAGTCAAAAGAGCCAAGAAGGTCTTGTAGCCCAAGCTTAACATGAGGAAGTATTTTCGTAAGAACATCCCATGTTTCCTTAATCTAACAACCATTACCTCCTCCAACAATCCCACACTGTGGCCACCATTTCATATATTATCAGCCAACTTTGTTCAGAAAAGGTTCGATAATAAAATAACATATATAAAGCTTGCTTGGAAAAATCCCCAACCTTCTGTTGATTTATCTTCAGAACTTCGATCGACTAGGGAGAAAAATGGGTAAGTAATAAATAGACCTAGTTCTCAGCCCATATGTGCAACCTCACCACCTACTCCAACACAATCAACTTACTTTCTTAACAAGTGCACTTTCAAGCACAAGATTTCAAAACATAAGAGGACATAGGAGGGAGTGCCAGTCAATTTAAGCAATCAGAATATTATAATATCACCTGCAAGAGAAGCAGTACAACAGTCTGTCCACTGCCCTAGTACAAACTGGAATTTCTCAGACTGTGTCATCAATTAGCTTTTTAAACTAATAGGGGCTATAAGAGACATCTCAGCTTGTGCCCATTGAAAAATTGTAACATAGGCCTTCCTACCCCCACCCCCTTTCTTGCCATGTTGGTCAACAAAAACAAAATTAAATTGAAAAGGTACCAAGGGGGTGCACATCTTTATCCTCATGTTGGTGAGTGACGTCAGTTTTAATCAAGACAAATATGAAAGTTTGGGGTGATATAGACTTGAGAGTCTTCTGTAGATAACTCTGGCAATTGATTCTTCTGTGCAAGATTGACAATATCTTAGGGTCCTCTCACTTAAAAAGTTGCCCAGCAAATTCCTCTTTTTCAGGTGTATAGCACCAGTTTCCGTTTTTTTTTTTTTTTTTCCTAATGATTACTCTTTCAATTATAAAACTTCTGTTGATCATTGAACAAAGTTTCAAATGTTTTCAAATAAATTGATGAAACATATGACCGGAATAATTGTGTTACCAAACATTCAGAGCCAAAAAGTAAATCTAAGCAACTAATGATGTTACTCTCACAATCTTGAGAGGAGAAGATTTATATATCAACCAAACAGAAATTGGATAGGCTAATAATTCCCAAATACGTATAATAGTCAAAGACAGGGTAAATATATATACATGCTTATAACTATGAACAAACATCTATAGAAGGTTTAAATAGGAATATGCCATCTTAGATATGACAAAGTGAATTCTCAAAATGGCTAAAAAAATTTGTAGGTTAATCAGTCAATAGAAGCAATGCGAAAATGAAGTCTGTAACACTTTATTCTTTGCTTTGGCTGAAGTATGGAGAATAACTAAGTCTTCCAACATACTACCTTGGCCAAAAGAGGCTTGGCATCTACCAACTGACACTCCAACAATGTGATAGAGCACTTGTAATTTGTAAAATATATCCTTCTAACTCAACCTAGTCAGGGGTAGCTAGACAACACCTAATTTTCTATTATTTGTTATTACATTGAATGCGAGCAGAGGTAGCAACAACTTCATGAACATGTGGGACACAAACGTGATTGTCAAGATGACGGAGCACAGAAAATTTCACATTCTCTTTAATGAGAGAAGTTACTTTTCGTTCCTCGTTTCCTTTTCTGGGTTCAACTTAAGCAGGAGAGAAGAAATAGAAGCTCTTGGCAATAACCATGAAAGAGTGACCATCAACCCTTATGCTTCAATGGAGCATAAGCCATGTATGGATTGCAGTTTCCACGGTTCTTCTATTATCTTGTAGCTAGTTAAGTGATTTCATACACATGTTGGCATGCCTCAGTACCCTTTCAGTGTAATTTTCCTTCTGATAGAATATAAAATGGTATGGACACATTTCAGGAAGCAAGACTGGTTTAGTAGCAAAAAAAATAACAAATACAACTGATGCTTTTCTCGTAAAAACCCAGTAATAAAATGCTGAAGCAATTATTCAAGTTTACATCTATTGCTCCAAGTAGTGCAAATTCTCCTACAAGATTCTGTGGCTTCAAGATATCAAGGAAGATTAGTAAAGAAAAGAAAATTTCTCAAAAAAGAAAAGGAGACAAAGTGAGTTTCATGAACTAAAAGCACCAGCATAATCAGGCAAAGCAATTTCCATCTATCATATTATCAAGATGAAGTTTCATTCATGTAACACTAGATCATTATGAGATTCCAGATGGCCTTAAAATTCAGAAACATTTTCTCCAATACTATGGTCAGCTCTTCTATTGATTAGCATGTTACCAGAAGGTCCAGGAAAGAGATCATATTATAAAAGCAAGGAGCAAAAACCCCGATCAAACAGGAGGCAGCTCAAGGACTTTTTGGTATGAGAAGCAACCATGTTTACAACTCCCAATGAGCTATCAAGTCATCTCAATCCTTAACAATATTTTCAATGATTTCCTTTTTTTCCTTTAAAAGATAAATCTAATGGATTTTAACGACACCATACTACTTTCATTCATTCAGTATGAGAATAGAACATATAAAATTTGTCATCACAATCAATTTAAACAAGGAATGACCATCAAGATAACAAGTAAGCTTGCCACCACTAGTTTCCACAATTGTAATGGACTCTCCTTGCATATTGTGCCGGATGAGATTACATCAGAAGCTAAGCATTTGAATTTGCAGAAATATTTTATTGACCTCCTAGGGAAAGTTATCAAAGTTAGATAAAGGAGCACAAGTGGATTGACTCCTCAACCTAAGCAACTGACCTCAACATCAGCCCAAGCATTATTTTTCTTACTCTTCAGTTGACTAAGAACAACACTCATTAAATTGGAAGTAAAGAAGGCAAGACCATCACATGACAGAAGTCACATATATATCCCAGTTACAATGACATGAGTATGAATTGGAAATCGATTGTGGACTCCAAGGAGGCATTTCAAGAAACATTAATCTGCTGAGACAATCCAAGCCTCCAAGTTCATGCACAAGAACATCTAAATCAGCTAAATTCTGATGACTTGATCATAGAAGTCTGACTTGTTGTTAGGGAAAATTTCAGTAATGAGTGTGGTTTAGTTTCCAAACTTAGCCCAATAAACACGCACAAATTTTATTGTTATGGACTGTCCTTGCATATCATGCAGGAGAAAATTACATCAGAAGCTAAGCCAAGTATGAATTTGCAGAAATATTGCATTGACTTCCTAGTAATGAAAGTCATAAAAGTTAGGCAAAGGAGCATGATTGGATTCACTCTTTAACCGAAGCAAATGACCTCAACATCAGGCCAAGTTTTATATGTTTTACTGCTTAACTGACTAAAACAACACTCCATTGAATTTGACATAAAGAAGGAGAGATCATCCCATGACAGAAGTTGCATGTATGTCCCAGTGACAGTAACAAAAGTAGGAAAAACAATAGTGGACTCTAAGAAGGTATTTGAAGAAACATTATGCACTGAGACAATCCAAGCCTCCGAGTGCATGCACAAGAAGAACATAATATCAGCTGAATTTTTTATTACTTGATTATAAAAGTCTGCCTTGCTCTTAGGGAAAATTTGGGTAATGAGTGGGGTTTAGGTGCATGACATAGGCTTGATTCCCCACACATGAAACGCAAATAATCTAACATTTTGCTTTGACAAGTACATAAGTGCATCAACAAGATTATGCCAGCAAAGACACCAAGTCCAAACACTGACAACATCCAAGCACATCATAAGCAACCACTGAAGTTGAAAAGGTTACTACTCTCTGAGGACATTCCTGATGAACTTACCGTCATCCATCTACATCTCAAAGCCACATCCCGCACAGTTTTGTCCTGCAGCATGGCCGCTATCTTGATGTACTTCATTATATTAGGCTCATCAGCGTATCTATAATTGAAGGGAGAAAGGCACATGATTTCCAAAGCGGAAAAGAAGATAATCTCATGATTGATGTAGAAACTGCTTAATGTCACATGCACCAAGACTTCAGTTAAAGTACATATACCATAAGTGGAAACATGAGAGCCAACAAAGGAAATGAAGGATACACTTTGAGGTGGTACAAACAGGCACAGTTATGGAAATTACACCCTAGAATAAAAGTCTAGACAGCAGATTATTCATGAGATCCTATAAAAGCTTATCAAACTCATTATCAGCGACCAAAAGAGTTATCGAAGACAAAATGTTCAGAAGCAGAAGAGCTGCAGCAGCTAAATCAGAAATTAAATATATGTAGCTTAAACAGGAGTCTCCGCTGAGCAGCAAAAGATGGACTTTTACCTAGCAAGAGAATTCAAATATCAGGTTTAAAATGATTTGCGTCTGTGGAACAGCAAAGAGTGCGTGCTCTCTTCCTCATAACTCCGCTTAATATTCAGAATAACAAGCTCAAGCATGATGTTATTAGCCACAAGCCTACGAGGCAGCTCTATAATATGTCTCTCCTCTTTCTTCTCTTTCAATCGCGCAGAAGAGTGAAAGAACTACATGGCTGATAGACCAAGCTCAAAAAGCTTCCTGACTAATAAAACCCGAGCGGAAGATAAGCAAAGCAACGGAGAAAAATCACATACGTTTCGAAAAGAGATAGAGCACAATAAATTTACCTCCTGAGGCCTTCGTTCAATTTATCCTGCTCATCAGCAGACCACTCCACAGCCAAATCCGCATCGTGCTTAAGCCCCGGAACGTAGTCCACGAGGAGCGAGCTCGAAGAATTGCCCGCTTGAGCCAACCCCAGATTGTTGCTCAGGACGGCGGAACTCCCGGCAGAGAAAACCATCCCGCCCGTGCTGTTGACCCCGAAGTAACCGCTCCCCATCATCGGCACCATCTCCGAGGTGGTGTTCAACGCGCCGGTCTGAAACGAAATCGCGTGCCTGCTCAGGGCCGACGACCTCGGCATGTTCGACTCCATCGCCATTCCCTCGCCTCTCCCTCCTGCCTCTAATACCACCTCAAAGCCATCTACTTTATCGTCACAACCACCACCGAACCTCCCCCAACCACACAAAAAAAATTCCCTTCCCCCGCAGATTCTCGAAACCAACGCACCTCGTGAACCCACCTCCGCCCCGCGTAACTCAGCCGACCACGACAGGCTCAAAAGAGAATTCAGCACCGAAATTCCTCGACTTCAGCCCCGCGACAGGACTTCAGATTCCATCACCGCCCCACTCACTGAAGCCGGTCCGCCACCGAGACGGCCCCGGAAACCACCACCATCCCCGATCGCGATTCCGGCGCGAAGAAGAAGAAGAACCCACGATTCCTCACGGACTCTTCGGACGCCCCCCGTGCTCAAGGCGGGAACTTGAACCTGCCCGGCAGGAATTCCCGGCAAAAATCAAGAACCGATCTTTGCAGCAAGCTGCAGCAGCTGCTCGGCTGCGGGAGGGGAGTAGTCAAAAGGGAAGCTTTCCCAACTGGGTCCGCTCCTCTTCACGCCATCTTCGATCGAGGATGCGGAATTGCAGCAGCGAGAGAGAGAGAGAGAAAAATCGGAGCGCACAGAATCAGAGCCGGAGAGAGAGGAGAGAGATAGAGGGGCAATAAGAGAACGTTAACTTTTTGGGGCTCAACTTTCCGACAGAGCCCTAATTGGCTGCTCATCCTTTTTCTCTCACTTAAAAAATCAAATAGAATATAATTAATTAAAACCACCCCTTTATCTCCCACCTTTTTTTTTTTATATGGTAGTATTTGCAACCCCAAGATGGATTTAGAATAAGATAAATTTTATTCCCGAATAATGTATTTCTCTTATAACTTTTTCTGCCTGGTGCTACGATGTATAAAGGGATCATGACACGAACAACCATTAAACTCTTACTTGATTTATAATGTGATCCATGAACATATAATTTATTCTTTGTGGTTTATAAATTTTAGTTGAACGCTTTTAATTTATACGATCCCTAAACTTTCAATATGTATTCAATGTAGTATTGCCATTTTACTAATTCAAGTTTATGGAAAATATTAAAAATTTAAAAATTGAATTAGATATATATCAAAAATTTTAAGATTACATCGAACAAATTAAAATTTTAAGAATGACATTATACATTAAATTAAAATTGAAGGATCACATCGATTAAATTAAAAGTTCGTAGGTGGATCATTGCATCATTTTTCCTAGTATGTATGTATATATAATACATGGTGATAATAAAATAAAATAAAAAGTAAGAAAAATCAACCAAACTCATGTGGTGCCCGCCGTATTTACTGCTGTTGGGATGGGCTTTTTTCATTCTTTATTTTAATTTTTTAATCAATTTTCTACTCTCGTTTTTTACTCGATATTTTCCTTTCTTTCTTTTTTTTTTTTTTTTTTTTTTTTTTGCACACGGTCTTAAAAAAGGGTATTGCATACCACCGGCTGTTTTTTTTTTTTTTTGTGGGATATACATCGAATTTTGACGAATTAGATAAATAGGAGGATGATTCCAAAGAAAAGAAGAGAGAGAAAGAGGGAATTTTTTGATTTTTTTGGGGGCAATTTTAAGATAATTTATTCGATTTTGGAGCAAAAAGAAATAATATAATTGGAGGAGGGAGATGGAGTGGTTCTCTTCTCTCATCTTGGAATTCAGCAACAGTGCGAATCCCCATGAGGGAGCATTTGATGCCGATTATCGTGGACTCTCCACCTTTGGTTTCCTTTTTCTCTCTTTTTCTTTTCTTCCCATTTTTCTATTTCTTTTAATGCGCACTTTTTCCTATTTTGGACTCATATGCATTCACACTGAAGTTCAAAACAAAGTCAAAAGTTTTTCTTTTTCTTTCTCATTCTCAGCGTTAGAATTTAATTATGTTCTTGTGGACATGAGAAATTCGCTTTACAGAACCAAGAACGCTCGATCAATCAAAAGATGCTTTTGTTAGTAATTTAATAGGTTGAAGATGCCGATAATACAAGGTTGTTATCGATGCATTGAATATGTGGTCGATTTAATGTTGATGATTGTTCGACTCTCAAAACCGGTGAACGAATCAAGGAAAAATCATTATTATAGCATTTTTCTTTTAGAAGTCTATTCTTATTTTTATATCTTGATTGTTCATGTTTCTATGTCTAGTTAGTGCTTTGTAAATTATTTGGAAATTATCTCCTCAAAATTTTAGAGATATTTAATGAGTCACTAAGTGTAAAAATAATGTATCGAGCCTATAAAAGGTGATCCTTGTAATTGTTTCTAATATGGGGTGATACAGGTGAGATGAGGTGAAACAAAGAAAACCAAAGTCTATTTGCCCCTTTCTCTTCTTTGAATTGTGTGAGTTTTGAGTGTTTCACATCCAAAAATTATCTTATCAAATTGTTATCACAACTATGCCTCTGATGTTCAACAAATTGTTATGGGAACTTATCAACACCAACTATGACAAGTTAGAAGATGTGCCACCTTGAATCAAAAGCAAAGGGATGCCCTGGAGAAAGTTTGAACAAAAGATCAATATGCCTTGTCAATCATCTATCAAGCTTTGGATGATTCAATATTCGAAATGCCACCACTACTAAGGAGGCATGGGAAATCCTATACAACACACACCAAGGAAAAAAAAAATCAAAGATTTGCCTTCAAACTTTGAGAGGCAAATTTGAGGTAATCCATATGAAAGAATCTAAATCATTACTAATTATTTCACAAGAATTTTGGCAATTGTCAACTAGATGAAAAGAAATGGTGAAGATGTTTCAGACATTTGAGTTGTTGAGAAGATTCTTTAGTTTTCTAGACAAGAAGTATGACCACATCATCATTGCAATTGAAGAGTCAAAAGATTCTAATACCATGACAATCGATGAGCTTATGGGTTCATTGCATGCCTATGAAGAACGATTCAAAAGAAACAAGCAAGAGCCTATGGAGGAAGTACTCCAAACTCGATTGACCATTTGAGATGAGAAATAGCAAAGTCAAGATCCCGTGCAAACTAGGATTAATCAATATTGTGGGCAAGGCCAAGGTCACATTCAAGGTAGAGGCCATGGACGAAGTAAAGGAGATATTGCTCAACATGACAATAGATACCATAATCAAAGAGGTGTTCATGAAAGAAGAAATAACTCAACAGGCCAATGGTATGATAATGTAAAATTCGATGTTATCATTACAATAAACTTGGCCCTCATACTTTTAATTGTTGGTGCAAAGAAAGAAGTGCAACGGACGAAAAGGCAAACTTGGTAAATGATGCTGAACAAACAAATTATTTTATTGGCATTTTAAGAAGATGAAGGTAGACAAAATGATTCATAATACTTGGACATTGGTGCAAGTAATCAAATGTGCTAGAGAAAAGATATGTTTACTGAATTAGATGAAACAATCAAAGGGAAAGTCTCGTTTGACGATAATTCCAAAATTCTTGCCGAATGTAAAGGTACAATTCTAATTCATTTAAAGAATGATGCACATCAATTTATTACTAATATTTATTGTGCTCCACGAATGTCAGCAAACTCCTGAGTTTGGAACAACTTATGGAGAAAAGCTATATTGTCCACATAAAAGATTTTAATATTGTGCTAAGAGAGCAAAATAACAAATTTGATTGCAAATGTCAAGATGTCGAAAAACAAGATGTTTACTCTCAATATAAAAAATGAGATGTCTTGATGCTTAAAGGCGTGCTTGGATGATCATATGGTTGTGGCATTTAAGGTTCATCCATCTTAATTTTGGTGGACTCAATTTGCTTTCCTAGAAGAAGATGGTATATAGCTTACCACATATTGATCATCCTTATCAATTATGCAAAAAGGTGTGTCATCGACAAGCATTCCAAAACTAGCTTTCTAAAGGAAGTAACTAACCTAGCAAAAAACCCACTGGACTTGATTCATTTTGATGTGTACAGCTCAATCACTCCTCAATCGTTTGGTAATTATCGATATTTTGTTGCTTTTAATGATGAGTTACTTGAAAATTTTGGATGCATTTTTTGAAAGAAAAGACAAAATTGTTTGATACTTTCAAATAATTCAAGAACTTAGTTGAAAAGGAGAGTGGTTACTTTATGAAAGTTATGAGAACTAATTGTGGGGGAAAAATCACCTCGACCATATTCAACAAATTCTATGAGGATCATGGTATTCAGCATTTCTGGATGGCTCCATATTCTCCTCAACAAAAATGGTGTGGTTGAACAAAGAAACAAAACCATTCTTGGCATGGTTCAAAGCATGTTGGAAAGCAAAAATTTGCCCAATGAGTTTTTGCAGTGAAGCTGTTATATGCAGTCTACGTACAAAATTGATGTCCGACATATGGACTTAAAGGTGTAACTCCACAAAAAGCATGGAGTGGAAGACCACCAAGTGTTTCATGCTTGAGAATTTTTGGAGCATTACTTATGCTCATGCTCAAACCAAAAAGATCAAAATTAGAAGACAAGCAAAAAGCTCATTTTTATTGGGTATGACTCCTCATTCAAAACCTGTAAATTATTTGATCCTAACACTTTGAAAGTATATATAAGCAAAGATGTTGAGTTTGATAAAGAAGGCACATGAGCAGAAAATCCGAAAAATGAAACGAATACTTGTGGTGATTCCAACCAAATGGCATTAAAGGATTACTCTTCACATTCTTCTCCAATATCTTCTTCAAGTTCATCACTGCTAACTTCTTCAAATGGTGTCAATGAACCATCAGTATCAACATCGAGGAGATAGTTTGAAATTTATGAAGTCACCAATGAGCTTCACCTTGTATAAATTCTTGCAAATTATGGACTACTTGTCTATGATCATGCTACTAAAGAAGAAAATCGGAGAAAAGCCATGAATGAAGAAATAGAAACCATTGAGAAGAATCAAACATGGGAGCTTACTAATCTTCTAAAAGATAAGAAAGCAAAAGGTGTCAAATAGGTGTGCAAGGTCAAAAAGAACAAGAAAGATGAAGTGACAAGGTATAAGGTTAGAATAATTGTGGAAGGGGTATAAGCAAAAAGCCGGAATCAATTATGATGGAATTTTTGCCCTTTTCATCTACATGGAAATGATTAGATTGATCATTTATGTTGCAGCTCAAAATGGATGACAAATTTATCAAATGGATGTCATATCGGCATTTTTCAATGGCATCCTCAATGAAGAAATTTATGTTGAACAACTCAAATGGTTATTGTGAAAGGTCATGAAAACAAGGTGTTGAGGTTGAAGAAAGCCTTATATGGGTTTAAACAAGCATCTAGAGCATGGAATTCAAGAATTGATGCTCATTTCAAGGCGAATGAATTCTCTCAATGTCCATACGAACATGCACTTTATTTGAAGCAAGAAAAATGTGATGTTTTCTTGACTTGTCTTTATGTCGATGACCTTGTTTTTACAAAAAAATAATCCAACAAAGATATGCATATAAGTGAAACTAAGTGCATGTGGGATTTTTATTCCCAAAAAGGATATGCATAAAATATCCTTAAAAAATTCAATATGAAAAACTATATACCGGTTAATACACCAATGGAGTACAAACCAAAATCTCAAAGATTGATGATGGTGTCAGTGTTGATTCAACATACTATAGAAGCTTGATTGTAAGTTTGAGATATTTGACATGCATTAGACCAAATATCATGTGCAGTGTTGGAAGAGAAACCAAAGTCATCTCATCTTAAAGCTACAAAGAGGATACTTTGCTACATCAAAGATACTGTTGCTCATGGCTTACATTATTATCATTCTCAACCTTTTCATCTTAGAGCCTATTCATATAGTGATTATGGTGGAGACATGATGATGAAAAAAGCACAATAGACTTTGTATTTTTCTTATGCAACATTGCTTTCACATGCTTATCAAAAAAACAATTTAATATTACTCTCTCGACATGTGAAGCTGAATATGTAGCAACATCT
This sequence comes from Eucalyptus grandis, assembly GCF_016545825.1. Taxonomy (NCBI): domain Eukaryota; kingdom Viridiplantae; phylum Streptophyta; class Magnoliopsida; order Myrtales; family Myrtaceae; genus Eucalyptus; species Eucalyptus grandis. The sequence goes on from NC_052618.1 coordinate 42,738,349, forward strand.
CCATATGTTTATCATGCAATATGGTTAACAAAACTACTCAAAGACATTTATGCGGAGCATAAAATAGTAATTGAGATTTTTCTCGATAATTTTTCTATCATTATTTTGGCAAAAAATCTAGTTTTTATGAGCAAAGCAAAAACATTGATGTTCGATATCACTTCATTTGAGAAAAATTGAAAGAAAGAAATTTAAGTGTCACATGTGAAAACGAGAAATCAAGTAGCAAATATTTTAATAAACCTCTCAATATCAATGCTTTTTGGAAGTTTAAGAGTCTGCTTGAAATCGATGGAAGATAATTTGGTTAAAGAGGGAGTATTAGTAATTAAACTAAATTTCAGCTATAATTTAATAAGTTTTTTTTTTTGTCGGTCCTATTCTATTCCTACTCTAATGCTCATTCTAAAACTTTTGCCATGCCTCAATGAAGGACGTGGGAGTCGAAACTCATTCTTAAAACTATATCGTCCACACTCCCAACTCCTTAAGAAGGTGGGGATTCAAATTTCCCACCTCCCCCTACCATGTTGGAAGGGTGGTTATTGGAGCAAATCCCAGTGGTTTAATTTAATAAGTTGAAGATGCTAATGATGCCAAGAGGTTATTATTGTTGGTGACCATTCGACTTCTAAAACTGGTGCATGAATTGAAGAAAAGTTATTATTGTAACGTTGCTTTTAAGAAGAATGTTCTATTTCTATGTATTGACTATTCGTGTTTCTATGTATAGTTAGTGTTTTGTAAATTCCAAGTAAATTATCTCCTTACAATGTTACAAATATTTAATGACTCATTAAGTGTAAGAGTCATGCATCAACCCCATAAAAGGCGACCCTTGAAATTGTTTCTAAGATAGGGTGATAAGGTGAAACAAAGAAAACCAAATGTTTATTTGCCTTCTCTCTTCTTTGTGTTGTATGAGTTGTGAGTGTTCCACATCAAAAAATCATCCCATCTAGTATCAGAGCTACGTTCAACAGTTTTGCTAGCTAGCATGTCGCGTGATGTAACTTCAAGTGCACGATCTCGGCCGCTAAATTCGATCGTGTTGAGGTTGCAAATCTTGTAAATTCTTCGCAATGAAGTCTCGAGTGAGCCGCATAAGCGAGAACCACGTCTTCATGAAGGTAAAGTTCGATTGACGAAGCTTGTCGGAAAATGCCAGTCTCTAGGGAAATATTGGAGCATATCGAACCAACGGATCTACAGATGTTCGCTGTGGTTGGAGGACGCATGGGATCCCGTCCTCGAGTCTCGGATCATCTTCAGGACTTCCCTCATCGAAGGCCGGTTGTTCGGATCGGGAGAGAGGCAGGCCATCATGATGCTCAAGAGCGTCTCGAGCTTTTCCTCGTACACGTCCCTGCCTAGAGCAGAATCGCCCGTGCTCTCCGTCTCTTCTTCGCGGACTGACCAAACCCACCCTGGCAAATCGGACCCGTGTTCCTGGACGTGATCCTGGAACGGCATTTTGCCAGTCAAGAGCTCCAGCAGCAGGGCGCCAAAGCTGTAGACGTCAGCTTCCTGTGTGATTGGCTCATGATTGTCTCGGCACTCGGGAGCTCTATAGAATAGCAAAAAGCTGCTCGACTCTTCAGGAGTGTTCATATCAGGGAATGAGAAGAGACCGTAATCCGTCAGGCATGCCTCGAAGTCGGGACCAAGCAACACATTGGAAGATTTCAGGTTTCCATGGGTTAAACCGCGGTCCTGGTGGATGTAAAGAAGCCCAGCGGCCACATCTTCGGCTATTTTGAGGCACGCCGTCCAGTGAAGCGGCTTTTCACCCCCTGAAGTCCCTCCTGAAGTCCCTGATGACCCTGCAAGAACAGGATGCAGAAGGCAAGAACTGTATATGAATCTTGTCACTGTTTCATTTATGGGAACGAAGACAAGAAAGAAGAGAGAAACCAAGCGTACCGTGAATCAGTGCGAAGAGACTGCCATAAGGAAAGTAATCGTAGACAAGAAGGCGTTCCTCATCGGACTGGAAATAGGCCCGGAGCGGCACCAGGTTCGGGTGCCTTAATTGCCCGAGCACGTCCATCTTTCTCCTGAAGTCGTCTATGCTCGGATAGTTAGTGTCCCTCAGCCTCTTGACGGCTGCTTTATACTCCGTGGTGATCTCCACCTTGAAAGTACTCCCCACGGTGCCTCTTCCGAGCATGTCTGCCGATGCGTCCAGCAAGTCCTTTATGCCGTAGCTCATCCTCTGATCACCTGCTCCTAAGAACACCAGACCCCCGGCCTCCTGCTGTTCGCCTCTTAACAAAGGACCACCTTGTTTCCCAGCATTAGCGCCTCTGTTTCTACTCGACTCTTCTTCGCCTTCTGCTGCTGCGCTCTTACTCTCTTCGCCTCTTGCCTCCCCCTCTTCCGCTCTTGCCTCCCCCAAAGCTTTGCTCTTGTCACGACTTTTCCAGACCATCCATGAGCCGAAAACTATTATGAACAACACTAGTCCACCTACCGTCTCTAAAATGATGTTAATGAGCTTCGCTTTTCTTTCCGACCCCTTAGAGCTAGGTAGAATAGGAGGGTACGCAGGACTAATTGAAGGCCCCAAGGGCATGCCGCTGCTGCTGCACAGCACATGGACTTGTTCACCGCAGAGATTTATATTGCCCGAGAATGATGATGCATTGAATCTCATCAGGGTAGGAGTCGTGGGAATTGGACCGGATAGTCGATTGTTAGACACATTGAAGAACGTGAGACTGGCTTGGTCGAATGGAGGGATGGTCCCGGTAAATGAGTTGTCCTGCAAATAGAGAGCATAGAGCCGACCCAATCGGAGAAAAGACTCGGGTATAGTCCCTGAAAGTCGATTACCGGCCAAGGCTATCACTTTCAAGTGGTTCAGCTCCAAAAAGGAGCTCGGGATCTCGCCAGCAAAACTGTTGTCGTTGAGATAGAGAGATCTGAGATTAACGAGGCCGGAGAGACCAGGGATTCGGCCTGATATAAGGTTGCCTTTGAAGCTAAGCACGCGCAATTGGTCTAACTGGCTCAGAATGCCGTCATTTATAGTGCCGCTCAAATTCAAATGCTCAAGCACGAGCTTGCTGACTCTCCCATTGATGCACTCTTTGACTCCTTGCCATCGGCACACCCCACTTCCTAGCCAATTCAAGGAATTTAGGGGATCGATTTCTGATTTTAGAGCAAGAAGCGCTTCTGCATCACCTGATCGAACCAGATTAACCCGTGAAATGAAGAGAACCGCTAGCACTAGAAGTAAGCGGCTTGAAACCACATACCCTCCCAAATTCGACAACATCCCAAAAGAATCCAATCAGAGATAGCACGGCATTTGCACTTTTTTCTGCATTAGCCAACTGCATTGATGTAGGATCAAACAAGTCCTAAGATTGTTGTGCCGCCCTCTAATTTGCGGCTGTGCGGAGCGCCAACATTATGGCCAGTTTCATGAAGAACGCCATAAAAGAAACTATGAGTCACCTTGATTACCCTTTTCGCGGACTCAGACCACACCATGCAGTATCACCCAAAAGCAGACCAGCAAGCCAGCACTTTACTAATATGGATCTCAGGAAAAACTCTTGAAGCAGAACAGTGAAGACAAAAGCAGGCAGATTGGCAAAGCAGCGGCATTTGATTAGAAGGCAGTACCAGAGAACGAGAATTCTGCAGCACCGGCATCTCTCTCTTTTGGAGTTTTGGGTGGGGAGAGCATTTTTCCACTCCTCCTCCACATGTCTTGTACTTCCCTGAAGCTGTGCACTACGTTCTCATTGCCACGAATAGATCCGGAGAGAAAAAACAGTGAGACCGGGCATCAAGAGGAAGAACACAAAAGTTGCCGTCCTGTAGGAACAAAGAATGCCACGCTTGTAATCAATGCCATATCTAGCTAAGTTAGTAGTCTAACACAAACATGGATTATAGTGATTTAACTCGATACACTTTCCTTAGATGTCCCATCTTTTGACTTTCGATGTTGCAAAGTTGCATGATCTGGGAGTTCTATTGAAATGGTCATCATCATGAGTCCCTCAAATTTGATGTCCCTCCATCCTACATACGTGCCACCACTTGGGGAATCAACTGAAGCGTGTTGGCACATAGAATACATGTATTGAACTCGGTCGTCTCAATAAAAGTTCTTTTAAAAAAAAGCGAACTTGTCAAGCGAGCAAGAGAGAGAGAGAGAGAGAGAGGGAGGGGTTCCAAATATACTGAGTCGTGACACCAACTCAGATTTAACATGACAACGATGGACAGAATCAGCTGTAGAAAGATCACGCGACGATCCTGTCATGTCCATCGAGAAGCAAACCGATCATTTTATTGTTCTCAGCATTCGGCACGGCGTCGTCGGGTCGTCAACCAGAATCTCCAGAAACAGGGAGGGGAGGGGGGAGAATTGATGGGTGGCCACGAACGAACTGGAGTTGAAGGGTTGGTCTCGCAACTCTTCTCCTTCCTCCTCCCAACCCCCATGGCTGGCATGATTATAATGGAGGTTGACCAACCCATGTTCAGCGAAGTCAACGGGTTACACAGGAACGGAGCAAGGGGCAACTAACAACGGTAGGCGTCGCGTCGTCGACAGACGGCGACGATCTGGAGGGTCAGAGCAGTCTGCACCCACCACTTCTTTCTCATCCGCTCAGGCCAGCCGCAGAGATTTTGGGGCTGTGTCACGTCTTCTCTACTAGCTCTAAGCATGTTATGGATCACCAAGTGTTCGTGTCGTGTCGGACACTTCAACATATTTCTGGCACTCTTAGATACTCTCCAACACTCGGTCAATACGTGTCAAAAAATCCGATACCTAGTCAACTTTCTTGACACTTTCTGATACTCGAATTGGAATTCTTATATATGAGTTTCCGACGGGTAATTCCAATATCGATGTCAATTTTAAAATTTCAATAAATGAAATGTCAATATATATATATGTGTGTGTGTGTGTGAAAAAATAAAACACAATAATAAAAAAAAAATTGAGAAATAAGAAAAATCTAGTCTTTTCTTCTTTTTTGACTCCCACTTCCTATGATTTGCAATTCACCTCTTAAGTTTTTTTCTCCTTTTCCAACATATCTAACATGCGAGTCTATAATATAGATCGCTTATTTTTTCTCCAAATTTTATGAATTATTGAAATAAAGTTGAATTTATCAAATTGAAATAATAAATGATATTAATAAATGGCGGATTAATGTTTTTAGTGTATATTAATTCTAAGCTTTTTTAATTATTTATTTATTTATTTATTTGTGAATTTGATTCAAATTAATTTGATTGAAATAATCATAAAAATGATAACTTATTATGTATATATAAAAATATATATTTAATATATAACGTATTTTAATATGGCGGAATTCTTTATTTTTTGAAAAACGACATGTTGGCGTGTTGTGTCACATATCACATATTAGTGTCGGTGCTACTTTTTAATGAGCAGGGATGTCGGTGGCGACTGCCATGGTGGGCGGGCAAGCAGGCAGCCAACTTACGTGAATAATAATCAAGATTTAAACATAAGCGTATGACCATAAAATACTTAGGCTTAACAAAAGCAATTTATGTCATATTTTGGGAGCGAAATTCCAAATAAGAGTATGAAATGTTTTCATTTTCTTAAATAAGAATTTCAAGTGAACATTGTTTTAATTAAGAGCTCAAAGTGTCATTATTTCTCAAATAAGATTTTAAAAATATTGTGTCAAATAAAGGCTGAAGTGACCATATCAATATTAAAAAATAGTCTGAACAATTTTGTCTTTTGAACTTTTTAAATTTTTTTCCTTTTTCCTTTCAAAAGTACTAAAAAAATCAGAACTTAAAAATAAAAGAATGAGTACAGGAAGGAGGGCTCCCACCTGCTTGTGGTCGCCACCCGGTCGACGGTTGGCCATCGCTGCCACCCCACCAGCGATGGAGGATGCCACTCTCTCCCATTTGTATCTTTTTAATTTTTAATTTTTAATTTTTAATCTAATTTAATTTAAATTGTGTTTGGACAAAAACAACCATATCAACTTCAAGAGACTAATATGACTACTTTCGATTCTTATTTGAAATAATGTCCATTTCAGATTTTTATTTGAGAAATGAAGGCAATTCAGGTCCTTATTTGGAACTTTTCGTATTTTAGGGGCAAAACCTCTCTTAAAGTAGTATTGTCATGTTCATCTTCTAAATCAGCTTTCGTTCCTTCGCTTTTTTACTTTAGAACTCAATCGAATCTCCATTATGGAAGAGCATCTTGCGTTTACTTTAAGTGGCCTAAGAAGATATACTTTTTATTTAGTTTGATGCTCACTAGGGCTTTTAATTTTAATGGTAAAACAGTGACCGTTTAGATTGAAACTCATTAAACATCCTCTAAGTTAGGAAAAATATATTAGAAGTACTAGAACTTTTGTAGAGTGCTTATCGTGCTGTCAAAATTTTTCTCTAAATCACTTAAATGACAAATTAAAGAAAAAGCAATCACTTAAATAGCTTCGATAATAAATTCTAGTAAAATACCATATATAACTATTTAATAAAATGTTAATTCATACATGGCTTATATCTATAGAAAAGCAAGTCCAACGTGGACTATGACGTGGTCTTTCTATACCTAAAAGAATCCGTATCCTCTTCGAGTTAAAACTCTGCCTCATAATAAACAAATCTCTCTCCATTGCTGCTTAATCTCCCTCACCTTTCCTTCCCTCCTACGCAAGCTTTTTGACTTGGGCAATAATCACATTTATTCTCCCCACCGCGGCTGTATCGACATCGCCAAGGATGGTCGTTTGCTGGCTGAATTATGCTCTCTGTATTCAGACCAAAATGCGTTCCGAATCAGGGGTTGAAGAATTCAGGGAAATTGCTTGATTTGTTTGAATTAGAGTTTATATTTAGGAAAAAAAATGTCGAACTACATCATTTAGATCTCTCAATGCTAACTTGGAGTACTAGCAAACCACGTCGGCCATAAAAATTGATAAAATATTATCACATTGGATTTCCAACATCCCAAATTGATAATGACACTTAAGCAATGAATTTATTTATTTTTAAATGACACTTAAATAATTCAACGAAAAGTTTTGATAACAAAGTGAATACCATAAGATAACGCTCTAGTGTCACTTTCCCCGTTAAGCCCCTGTAAATTAGTAATTGATATTTATTTATATTCTTTTATTCAAAAGTTTATGTATATTCTCCAATTTTAAAATAGTGTTCGGTTCTAGCAAAGCTCTTTGATGAAAAAAAAAACAAAAGCATACTCAAATAATCCCGCGCCCTGACTTTGAAAAGCTAGCTCCTCTATAAAATCGTCTTATTGAGTGCAGTGCTAGACTACATATGATTATGCAACTAGTAGGCCGTATTCGATAACTAATAGCAATCAGTGACGTTAATTAATGAATTGGTTTTGCAAATTAATTCTTTTTTGAGCTATTTCAAAGATTAAAAATAAAGAAATAGGTAAAGAACAAAGGAAAAGGACATAAAAGATATTCCAAATAAGAATTTGAAATGCCCTCGATTTCTTAAAAAATGGTTTAAAGTAAATATTATTTCAAATAAGGGTATGAAATGACTATATAAATCACAAAAATGGATATGAAATCATGGTTTGATAAATGGCAATTTCATTTGTTAATTTTTAAATTATTTCCTTCTTTTTTCTATTGTTTCTTTTTCACAAAAAAAAAAAAAAAAAAAAAACACTCACGGGAGGAATGGCTCCCTCTTGCTTGTGGCTATCGCTCCATCACTGGTGGGGGGGCAACGATGGGCAGCATGGTCGCTGGCGCCTGGGCCCTCTTTCGTTTCTGGTAAGGGTCATCAACCCTTGCCCAAGGCCCTCGAACCTCATTGCCCAAGTTTGGGAGTGTTGGGCGAGGGCCACTAGGCCTACATGAGGGCTAGCAACCCTCGCCTGGACCAAGGCGAGGGTGGGCGATACTCACTAAGGTAAAGGAGAGGGTCACCACCCTCTCCCGTTTTTTACAAGGGCTAAGCCCTCATCCAAGGCGCCAACGACCCTATCGATCATTGTCGTTAGGGCAAGCATAGCCTCCCTCTCGCTTGTGTTTTTGCTTTTCTTTTCCTTTCTTTTTTAATTTTTAATCAAATTTAGTTTAAATTTAAATTGTCTTTGGATGAAAATATTTCTGCTCGGAATTTTTTATCAGCCGCAGCCGGCAAAGTTAGGCCCTTATTTGAGACAATCATATTTATGCTCTTTTTATAGATTGATAGGTCACTACATATTCTTATTTGTAATTTTCTCAAAATAAAAGGGATAAAAGAAAACCATATCATACGTAAATAGAGGAGAATAGTCGCGCTCTCTCTCTCTCTCTGGACTCTCGAGTGTCCACTTGCAGAGAAGAAACTGCTCCACACATCTCTCCTTCTCTCCCTTCCACGTCTCTCTCTCTCTCTCTCTCTCTCTCTCTTTGTTTCGGCTTCTTCCCAAGCAGAAGCTTCATAAAGCTATCGGTGGCCAACCACTAGCCAGCTGACTCTTGACGAACGACATCCACTTCGTAAGCTCTCTCTCTTTCTCTCTCTCTCTCTCTAGCATCTTTTTGGAACTGGGTTCGTTGTGGATTCGATCGTGCAACCTGGAGAAACTTGAAAGGCTTTTGACAAACGAATGCCCGAGTGGGAATATCTTTGTGGTACAATGACGTTTTCCTCTGTTTTTTTCCCTGTTCGTCTGTCGGGACTCTGAAGTGAACAGAGAGTGCATGGTGGCCTCTGTTTCAACCCGCATAGCGGTTTTAGATTATGAAATGAGTGGATCAAAGCTAAAGGGAAGATAAAGTGGAACGTTTGATTGAATTCTCTCTCGATCCAGAGCTTGCTTTAAGTTAACGAGACTTGCATACCTTTCATCCTTAATTGGCTCATAAAGCAAGTTTCAGCACTCGAAACCCATATGGATCGGAGGCTTCATAGTTTATGTGCTTTCTCAGCTGCTTTGCTAGTGCAAGATGCATCCATGTTGCTTGGATCAGTCGCCGGGTGAATACCCACTGTTGGGAAGTGTATGTCCATGCCCTGCTCGATTTAGTTTGTCGTGATTGCAGAGGGCTGTCTTCGAGTCAGCCTTTTCGCCATTTGAAGTAATCTTGGCTGTGTCCATCTTGATTACTTTGATCCGCTGTAATAATTTACTTAGGCAATGACCACAGTTGGTCATCGTCCTTTCATGATGCTTGGTTTTACTTTCTTTGACATGAATGACTGGTAAAGAGGACAGAATTTCACTATAGGACAGCACGCGTTGTTATCATCTTTGGATGCAATTCTGAAGTACAAAGCTCACATACACATGACCAGTAACAAGATCTGTAGGTTAATTCTTAGCTGAGAAAGAAGGGAGAGAGGAGTTTGTACTAAGTTCGTGTATGTTTCTGAAAGAAAGAAGATTCTAGGATAAAAGGCATAAACCGTGCTTAAGTAAGAAAGCTTCAGTAATGTGGTTCTAGAGTTCCTAGCAATCAAAGGAAATCTTCAACTGTTTTAAACTCATGGTTGTGTTTTGTCCATCCAAAGGAGCATGTCATTTGAGTATCTGACGATAATACTGAGCTTAAATGCAGATTTACATCCCAATTGGATAAATAAATTGCATTTGGAATTTAAATGGGACAGTTTTACACTTAAATTTGTTGGGTAATATCAGGATTCTAGGGACATTAGTCTATTTATTCGTCATGTTCAATTTGTTTAGACATTTGCCTCTATTTAGAAAAGTACAGACTTTGAGAGTTTTTTCTCTGCTTCACTTCGTGTGTGTTGAACCTGTCTGCTTGTGCTCTAGTTCTACTTCTGTTAGTCCCTTTGCAGCTGCATCAACTTCAGGAGAGATGGCCAATGAAGAAAATATGTCAACTTCAGTAGACTATGGAAATGCATCTATTTAGCAGAATGTTATTTCCCTCTTCATTTTGTATGTTGAAAAGTTGGTTTCTAGATTCTAGACTCTTAGTGCAGATTCTTCACGTTTTCTCCCAAAAAATTGATAAATCTTTTCCTCTTGAAAAACATTAGATATGGTTTGTTGATGTGCCGAATTTTTCATTATATTAGACCAAGATAAAAGGAAAAAGTGATTCCATGAGCTACGTGGAAATTCTTAATCCATGTTTTTTGTGATATAGAGGATATGACAAGTCTCTTCCCAAGCCATCATTGTAATTGGTCTCAGAGGATCCCAGAGTTTTCTTTCAAAGGAAAATGCAAGAAGGTTCCACGTTTAGGATATTCCGGCACATATTTTTCCCCAGATGGAAGCATGTTTTTCCTTGCTCAACAGCCTTCAATAGAACCCAGTCCATGCTCAAGAAGACATGGGCCAGTCTATTCCAGTTCAGTGGGTGACGGGATGGACTCAGAGAATTCTGAAGATGAGCCTAACGATGAGAGTTCTACTAATGATGACAAAGGAGAGGTAATTGTTAATCTTATTTATCTGTACTTAATTATGTACATTTCATCAATCGCTAGACCATCTTTTAGACAGTGATGCTAGTTTTCTGATTCAATATTTTGGTGGAGCATTGTGTGAGACTATTAGTGTTATTGGTTTAGTAAAAGTTATACAACATTAATTCTTAAGGATTTGGTACTCTGGTGATTCAACATTTTTTGAGAATTTGAGTGATGTCGCAAAAGAAGCATCAAGTGCCGCAATTTTCACACATTTAAGTTATGTTTGGCTACTGACAGAGGAATGAAAGATGAAAGAGCAATTAGTTTGTCTTCGTCTCTTTATTTGGACTTTCGGCTTATTAAGCTGTTTTCTTTCTTGTGTTCTGAATATCTTCAAGGACTGCAAGTCTGCATTTTGAAAATTGCTTCAATCATCATTAATTTAATTCTATATCATTATCTATGGAGTGAACTGGTAAACAAAAGAAATTGACTGTGCTTACTGAAAAGCAATAAAAGTTTATTCATCTTCAATTATGAGCCTTTCACGCTCCTCATATGGGTAACATATAGATTCATCTTAATGATGTTTAAGATTTCACTTCTCTTGCCGTCACGCCTTGCCTCCCTAAGAGCCTGCTTTCAGAGACTGTTGGCTCTCAATCTAGGAAAAGAACATCTCATCTCCTCTTTTCTTTTGTCCACTTGTCTGGATTTGTTTTATTGCTTTTTGAATAAAGAAGAAAGGTTCAAGTGCCATACAATTTGGTAGAATTTAAATGTTTGAAGCTGGATCCTCTTGTCACGGAACAAATATGCCTCAACCCTGCAATTTCAGAGTTGTGCTGCAAGACATTTATGCTTTGCATCTGTGTTACTGTTTTTAAATTTTCAGGTAAGTGATGAATCGCTTAGAGAGAAGCTTGAAAGGATTGTTGGCATGGATGATTCCGCCTTTAGTGGCATAGATCTTGCCACTCTTATTAGAAACAAATATGGGAGGTCATATGACCTTCAGCTTATAAAGAAGGTATATTCTCGAGCTCCAGTTGCTCTATTATTCCAACTTCAGTGTCCTTTGACTCGAACATAACTTCCTAGGCCTTCTGTATTCATGCCTTTCTGAGCGGTTCAGAGTGGAAGGACCTTTTTCTTTAACTGTAGAACTTCAAACATGAGGTAGAATCTGTTTGAGACTTTTATATATCGTGCTTAAGGTTTCCAGTCTTTTTGTTCTTACTCCAATGAGCAGTCAATTACATGGTTGATTCAACCCTCGATTTCTTAGAGATTATATCTTACATCTCTTACTTGATTCTGGACACCCACCTCTGTCAAGGGCTTTAGTAGTTTGGAAGACTGGTATTTCAGAGCTTTTACTTAGAAAAGAATTATCTGCCACAGAATCACTGTTTATATGTCTGAGAATGTGTCAACTGAAAGTATAATTTGCTGGGACATTTTCTTAAGGTACTCTTGTCTTGCAATATCTCTTCACACTGGATTAACTGGGTTGTCTTTGTTGAAATTCCGGTATTTCGGTTGTGATTATAAATGCTATACATTACAGGAATTTTTGGGAAGAAATCTTCTGGCGCTCAATGTCATGTGGAAGTACCTTGAACAGGTCAGTGGATGGTCGACCCAAATCTTACAGTTTCCTGGTAGTATCTCCAGCGATGCTTTTAGACAGAAATGATGAAATTTAAGAATATTGTTATATCAGTTTTGGGATGAAAATCTTCTCTGAATCTTCTGTTCGATGTGCCTTTCTTCTTTTTTCCCCCAAGAGATCCTTTCCGCTAACTGAAGAGGAGTATTTACTGAGGCTCGATGATGTGGCGAACACATTAAAATGCTGGGGAGCTGTCTCACATGTTAGAAACAGCCTAGCAAAGTCAAAAGAGCGTCCGAGAATAGGAAAGGTAAAGATATGATTCAATACTTGGCAAATGTCCACAAAAGTTCGCATTTGCGAACTTGCATGCACTCAATGCAAAGTTCATTCTAGTTTTTACTTCAAGGCATAGAGAGCGTACGGTATGATTAGGACTGTCGAATATATATTGATTGATTGCAACCACTGATGCTTTTGTCGCAGGCAGTTAGCATTTTCATAGATATGGACGAGTCTGGTGGCCGTGCCAGGGAATGGATATACAAGTAGATTGTGATGGAGTAGTGCAATCAGTCGGAGGGAAGAGAAAATAGATTGTGATGTTGAAGTGAGCAATTTTCACCATGTTCAATGTGCACCGACATATAGGAAGACGCAAGGCCTTTCAACGTGGAGCAGGGCATGCTCTTTTCTTGTTTCGATGTGCATAATGCTCTGTTCAGGTGGTATTTCTGTAGGCAGTCCCTCATGAGCGAAAATGGCTTTCAATTGTCCTCTCTCTCTCTCTCTCTCTCATATGCACATGGATTCTTTTGTTCACTTGTTGTAAATGCACATACATACCTGACGCCATATGTCGAATGAAATCAATATAATCCCGAAACTTCTTTTGGATTGTAGCTACTTTTTTGTTTACTTTGAGGTTGATTTTGACAAAGAGGTACCATTAGATGGCAAATCCATTTTATTTGAGACTAGTCTGCTTGCATTCTGAGTTGTTATATACTACCATAACAAAAGGTGCAAGTTCCATTAAGTTTGGAGGACGCCTTCATGGTTCTTCTGAATTATGGAAGGTGCATTTTGATTTCCTTTTAAAGCGCCAAAGTTCTTTGAGTACCATGGACGATGCACTGAGGCACGTCATCGGTGCAAAACATGAGCACGTGTGGAAGGTTGTAACAGTTCTCTTCAAATCTAACATCAGAGAGACATTATCGTGCCAATCTAGCTTTGCAACGTCAGTACCGTCGTGGGATACCTATTTAGGGCCTGTTTTGTAGCTCTATTTTGGCGACAGTCCGTTGAAACTCCGGTTCTTCTGCTTGGCCCGGTATACCGAGAAAGACACCGTGCCTCATCCTGCACTTGATTAAAATCCCAATTTCGGTAGGATTTGCCCAGAATTTTCAGATTGTTTCCCAAGGCCTCAAGGTATGCGATGTTGGATTAGGCGCCGGCGAGCCCCTTCACCAGGCTGCATTAAGGCTTGGCTTCGATACGGCATAGCAAATACATAAAACTTTACACTTGAGAAGTTTACTCGGGAAAGAAGCGACGGGACCTCGCCTCTTTGGGCTAGGCAGTGCTGCTAAATCACCAACAGATGGTGAGGCCTCAGGTAGGGAAATTTGGGAAAGATGAAGCTTGCTGCTCCCTGATCATGCCTCGGTAAGCCTTCAGAGGGAGATGCTAAGTGAGATCATAGGAAGAACTATCGATTGAAATTTATTCAATTCCTGTAGTCCTACATCTGATGAAAAGAGCTGGACTATACCACCTACTCAGGGCGACGTTTGACAACGCAATTCTAGAGAGTACTACGTTTGTTTCAAGGACAAATTCCCGAAATTCAAATGAAAAGAACTAACTAGTTAACTGCTTATTGTTCCAGCCATTCCTAAACCCTAAACCACCTCTATTTTGACATGTACAGCATCAACTATCCAATTAAAAGCAGGAAAAAAGGAAAAAAAAAAAAAGACTCTGCAAAAACTGAAGCAATGGAGTTACTAATGTCATCTAACAATTCGGGAAAGACGGCTTCACTTAGTTGACAATTTGCCTCCTCCCATATGGTTGATATCGATTAACAAATCACCCTTGAAGTTGGTATCTGTCGGCAATGTTCCAAAGCTATAAGAGGCAAACAAAGGATCAGGACTGCGGTGGAAGTGCTGTTCGGGGTAGAATCGTATTGACTAGCTCTTCGTTCACCTTAACAGGGAGTGGCGGCATCTGCCTCATTATGTCCACCTGGTTACCCAAACTGCAATTCATAAAATACGAGATTTGTCAATTTTAACAGGGGGTAAAAATATGCAAATGATATGGAGTACTCTTTCCTTTACTTCGTTAAGACTCTGTGATTGAAACATAAAATGTAGGTGGTCTCATAAAAACAAGTCAATTAAGCACAATCACAGCATCTGTCTAGAAATGGACATAATCAGCCTAGCATGAATTAAGAATGACAGTTGAATCCAGTGACATCACAGAGAGATCATCTCAAGGCGGAAAGGAAAGAAAGCACCATTTATCATCAACAAATTAATGCTGTTGAATAAAGAGACATCTCTCAACATCATACTGATTAATCAACAATAATTACACAGCATTCTATAAGGCACCATCACTGACATAAGCTAGTGACAGCCATAGCTATTTATATTGCCACTTGATATACGTCATGGAAGAAGCATCGAATACCACAAAAGAAAAGACAAAACAATCAAAACTCACCCGTTTATGACTTTTTCTATGTTATCACGAGCTTGGCAGAAAAGACCGATGTTGTCATGAATCTGAAAGAAAATAATTCCATAAGTTAGTTCAACATTCAACTGATGCCTTGATAAAAAGAACAGCATAAAAAAGCCATAATTGCAGACCAGATTGGCATCTTACGTGCACTCTATATCATAATTCACACTTCAATTTTGCATTACGTCTAACAAACATTATGAAATGTAGTAATTGGAGTTGGTGCTAAAAGATAATGCAGAATAAAAATTATAAAACATTAAGCGACAGCACAAAGCTGATGCAATATTGCTTTTCAGATAACAGAAGCAAGATCCATGCATCGATGATCCTCCCCAATATATTGTGCATGACTATGAAGCGACACGAGCGATTCGTTGGAAGTTAATTTATTCTTATCCTGGGGTGCAAGAATCATCACAAACCAGCTCATGTAAGTGTTTCCGATACAAAAAACAAAATAAAAGAGCATTAGAAAAACAATTTGCTTTAATTCAACCAGAATCTGGACATTGCACGGTCATCAATTAGAACTGGACATAAACCATCTGGTTACTTGACTATGTTCACACATGCGCACGGAAGAAAAGAAAAGGAGAGGAATATTAAATGGACATGAGCGCACATTATCCATAGGCTTAAAAGTAATATGCATGCTAAACACTGCCAAAATTGACACAATATTTAATAGACACCGTGTGAAATATCAAAATGTAAATCAAGAGTGATTACTAAGCCTAAACTGAAAAGAGAAATAAAACTGCAAATGGGAGTGTCGCTGTGAAGTTTGGTCCAAACTGTTATACACTTTCATATCCAAGAATTGTCTGAACCAACTATGACAAAAGTGCTTCACCTTTAATGTTGTGAAATTTGCTTGTATCTGAGTAAAGGCTTGTGCATTCTGCTCAAGAATGTCTCCAGTAGGACCACCAATTGCTGCACAGCATGGAACAATTTCAGCATAAAAATTGCGTCAAAGACAAAATTTACAGATAAAAGTTTCTTCAATTCAATGAATGCACAGAGACTGATACAATTCCATAATCAACACAATCATAGAGACAACTGAAGAAAATTCATTAGCACCTACCAAACAACTAAATGCACACAGCATGATAAAATAATGCATTTTGAAGCTGATTAATTTCCAGACAAGTAAAGTCCATTGTCATATGCTTGCAGAAAGCAGCAGACAATAGAGGCCCTTATTCAAATTAGGAAAAGAAATGTGGAGATATCAGTTGGTAATTAAGTTTATTTCATACTTCAAATTTAACCTACAATGGAAAAAGATGGGAAGTGAAACTTCAATAGCTAAGGATCTTTCTGGACAGTTATTCGACATTCAAGTGAACTTCTGAAGCTGCTTCGTTTTCTGTACTAGCCAAAAGGTATACAAAATCCTGTGACATCAAGGTATTCAAAGTCAAAACTCCCTAAGCTCAATTACTCTTTTTTCTTCTTCGTGTTTGGGGAGGGGGGTTGGTTTCAACTTAAGCTCAAGTACTTTACAAACTCTGGAATTAGCTGAAAACTATAAAATGTCCCACTCATATTAGAATATAAGCACCACCATATCAGGTAAATGATATAAATGTTTGTCAAGAAATTCTACCCGTCAAAACAAACTTTTCAGATCAAGAAGCCAAATCAGATTAGTCCTCGCACAAACATCAATTTCAATAAGGAAGACCCAAAGCCTCCCTATCGCAGATAAAATCTAGAAAAACCCGCAGAGTACTGTTAATGTACATTCAAGTTTGGTGAACATCTAACACAAAAGCAAAAATCTAAGCTCCAAAATATAACTAGAGACTTCTTCGAGTCAAAAGCCAATACCTTTAAAAGAAATGCCATCATCATTGTCCAGAGGAATCACTGGTGGCATGTAGGGAGCAACATTAGGCCGGGCAGCAAACTGAGAAGACTTCGGTGAAGGATCAGCTACCTTTTCCTGTAGAGAAAACAAACATGATATCCCAGAGAAGCTTGTCAATAAGGTGGTGTAAAACTACAGCAGAGACAACAACATCAATTAAAAGTAATGATGCACAAGAAGCACGTTAGCCTACGACTCAAGAGATAGATAAGAGTGTACAACTCCAGGAAAAGTTGCCCTAAAATGTCACAGCAAAGAAGTTTCTGAGTATAGATGTTAGTACCATATTCTATTATAACCCTTAAACCATAATTGAATGAACTGAAAAAAAAAAGGAAAGGAAAAACTCAAGGTTTAGCCTAAATTCTTTCCAAAATTTCAGTTGGCTGCAGGAGAAGGTTGAAACACAGTTCACACAACCCAGTATAAAGTACTTTTGTCTATAAGCTCCCCTACACGGAATTCATTTCACCAATATAATGGGCGTTAAAACTGGTTCTCCAATCAAATAATACATTTTATTATTGAAAAGGCATCTCGTCAAATCATCCTCCACATGATTCTCTCTTTCATCATGATACAAAACCACCAAACTAACAGACAAGCCATCAGGAGTGGGTCCAATCAACCAGCTCAAAGCATCTCAATTCACCGCTATATGCAAGATCTCAAACCAAATACAAAAGGCATGAAATTTAGAGAAAATATAAGCTCCCTCCCCCACTCCCACCAAACTAACAGACAAGCCATCAGGAGTGGGTCCAATCAACCTGCTCAAAGCATCTCAATTCACCACTATATGCAAGATCTCAAACCAAATACAAAAGGCATGAAATTTAGAGAAAATATAAGCTCCCTCCCCCACTCCCACCAAACTAACAGACAAGTCATCAGGAGTGGGTCCAATCAACCTGCTCAAAGCATCTCAATTCACCACTACATGCAAGATTCCAAACCAAATACAAAAGGCATGAAATATAGAGACAATAAAAGCACCCTCCCTCACTCCCACCAAACTAACAGACAAGCCATAAGGAGTGGGTCCAATCAACCTGCTCAAAGCATCTCAATTCACCACTATATGCAAGATCTCAAACCAAATACAAAAGGCATGAAATATAGAGACAATAAAAGCACCCTTTCTCCCTCTCAAGACTTACCCAAGTAAGGAAATGTCTCGATTTTTAATAATCCCACTTATTTCTGATATGCATAATCAGAGCTTTGAAATTCGAATATTCCTCATTAATTATAAGTATAACAAGTGCCCATGGAGCACTTATAGACTTGACTGTTCCACATGCATGTACTTGGAACAGCGAGTAGATAACCGTGCCAACTATGGGCTACTAGCACAGCATAGTTCCTCGACATAAAAACATCAATGATCACTAGTATTTCTGTTTCAAGACCATGAATCACTATAGAGTACACGAAATGTCTGATTTGAATTCAAAAACTGAGAACAAAAATTTCACAGTGCAGATTACAGCTACCACATAATCTTACAACAACTGATCATCATAATCGAACTTCTGCCATTTCAGGAGACAGAAGAATAGATTCTAATCTTTGTGTCATGTTTCAAAGGACAGCATACACTTGGTATAATTTTTAGTGGAAAATACAGAGAGCCCCGCACACGCGGGAAGGGGGGGTGTTTAGAAAATACATAACTACACCACCTTGCAAAATTGTAGCTAAGGAAAAGGTCTTCCATAATAACAAAACTAAAACATCAAATTTGAAATGAGATAATGCAATGAAACAAACCTTTTTATCTTTGCTTTTCCTATTGAGATTATAATCCTCTTTCCTTCTCTTGCTGTTCTCCTTTTTCTAGACAGGAAAAAAGGAAACAAAGAGAATTTAGGACACAAAAAAAGGTAAAACATAGTAAAAGCAAAAATGCTGTCAAAGCCGCTATCAGCAAATCTAAAAACCCTTGTACCATCCAACTTATTCTTTCAATAATCCAGTTTACTGCATGCTCTCTTGAAATCAGGAAAAAAGAGACAAGTGCTCAACATATGCAAAAGGTTAAAATCAGCCATGGATTTCTTCTGAGACATAGCATAATATAAATTAACAATTTATCTCAGAGTCACAACACATTCACCAGCAAGACTAAAATTAAAATGTCACCTCACAAACCAAAACATCATATCATGATAAAAGTAGGTCAATACAAAATCGGATGTACTCAAGTCTAGTTTCCAACTCTTCATACTTTAATTCATAGCAGAAAGAGGCATAACTTCAATATGCGCATCATATTTAACCTAATTTACCTTTCTGTTTAGGAGAACATTGAAAAATCCAACCCAGTAATGAAATTATTGACTAATTATTATGTTCCAGTCAACTTATTTACTTGCAGGTTTCATCTGCAAATATACCTTTTTATTTAACCCAAAGGAAACTAATTATCGGGAGAGAAACCTTTGAATGAAACATAGTTCACATCTGATCGAATTGCCTGGCAAAATCAAAAGGTTTAGTTCTGTACTGCAAGTAGATATGCTGACTGAGATGACAAGATATCAGAGAAGCAATGATCCACTCAAGTCAGATTCCTCAAGGCCTTTCTGAAGAAAAGGGAAAGACTATGTCGTCCTTTTCACATTTAGGCGAAGAAAGCATGGACAAATAGGGAAAATAGGCCTAAGGCATCTTTTTTTTTTTTTTTTTTTGGTAAGAGTAAGCAATATATTATCTTTTTCATATCTATTTAAATCACAAAAGCATATTATGGCCTTCACTAGGCCAGTTTTATTCAACAATGTAACTATGCATGGAAGAAAAGATAGAAAAAATAACTAACTAATCTGTTGTTGGCCTCAAGATAACTACTAGTAGGAAGAGCATTTACCCTATGGAAAAGAAAGGCTGCAGAAGCAAAAGAAGTGAAAGCTTACCGACATCCAACGGCAACGCAATGCCACATCCCTGACTGTTTTGTTTTGCAGCTGTAAAGCTATCTTTGCATAGCTAATCACCTTATTTTCTGAGACAAATCTGAAGACATGACACCACATTGCTTATGTTATTCATGCATAACAGCCATAGGACATGAGACACAAGATCAAGCAACTCATCCAGTTTAATGCCGCCAAACCTAGTGCGAAGAAATATAATAGTTGAAGAAATGAAGTTGTCATTATCACAATAATAGTGTAAACATTCCTCATATGCTTGTGACAAGAGCAAGGTTCCCCAAACAAAGATTAAAATTACAGGCTCTACGGCTGAATTTGATTTTACTATGACTTAACTCGGCTAGATCAAAACTACGGGCAGTAACTTGGTATCAAGAGCTTCTAAGTCTCCTGAAGCTTCAAATATTTTTCTTCTTAAAATAGGAAGCATAATTTAGATCAGATAAAATTTTCTAAGCTGTCTATTGCCCACTTGTTTTCTATGGAGAACAAATGCAGATGGGAGATATGATGGCTCACTTAAAGCAGAAATAACACTTCTTAATTCTAAAGACTCCTTGCCTAAGAAACCTATGCTGTGTCTCTCTTTCCCTGGTCTAAGGAATGAACTGAACCGGTGGCTTATTCAAGCCTGCACCTACAGTTTTTCTTGGGAATTTATCTCCCCTATCTCCTCCCTATGGAAGCCTCTCAATAAGTAAATCTGTTACTTTTAGTAAACTATCAGCAAAAAGTACTCTAAAGGGTACCGATCAGGTAATAACAAATTTAAAAAAATCGTCAAGTCCCAAAAAAACTTTTTAGAAACATAATGAGGTACACATCCCGACAAAAAAATGGAAAAAAGCTGTAGAACAAACTTAGAAAGTATCATCAGCCTTTCTATTACCCGTGCTACCATAAATGAACATAAATTTTGTTTGCTCAAAAAATGGGGCAAGAGAAGTGAACAACGTAACAACTTCCTTTAAGTACTACAATGAGCACTCACAACTACTATACAAAGTGTGTATCAAATGAACTTGCTACATTATATAACTACCCCTGAGGAAGAAGTCAAATTCTGTAGTCCAAACACATCTGTCTATAACCTGAAATAAAGTGACACAATCATCACCAAACCAAAAGAAAAAAGAATAAAAATAGGGTCTTACTTAGCAAGGCCTTCTTCAAGTGCAACCTGCTCATCTGGAGTCCAGTCCATTGAGATTCCAGGATTGTGCTTCATTGCAGACGTTGTGCTTGAACTCTCCGGCGCTGCCGTCACTGCCGCCGCCGCAGCGATATTTCCATTGCCATTAAAAGTCGATGAAGCATGAGCGGGTTCTTGATGGTTCCCTTGCGGGTTCGCCATCAATTTCGCTATCTAATTCAACACAAAATGCATCTCAATCAAAACTGAGGTTTAATTAATATCCATCAATAGCTATGGAAAGGAAATAACTCTAGTAAGGCACAATCCAAGCGATTGATGCCAAATCCGCCTCAACTTTACTTTTTCCCGGCATCCAAGATCCTCTTTTTTCAGTCTGGAAATATCAGCACCTTTTTGGTAAACACAAAATACATTACAATCAAAGCTAAGGTTTAATTAATATCCATCGCATAGCTATAGAAAGGAGACAACTCTAGCAAGGCACAATCCGTGTGATTAATGCCTAAACCACCTCAAATCCACTCCTTTCCGGTGCCCAAGACCATCTTTTTAGGACCGGAAATATCGACATCTTTTTTGGTAAACACAGAATACATTAAAACCAAAGGCAAGGATTCATTTATAATCATGGCAGCGCCATGGAAAGGAGGTAACTCTAGCGAGGCGTAATCCGAGAGAGATCAAAACTTCCGCCTCAAGTTAACCATCTTCCCGCGTCAAAGACCATGCCTTTAACGGTCCGGAAACATCATCATCTCTTCTCATCGACACAAAAACACATCTCAACCAAATCCAAGCCTTAATTCACATTCATCGCATAGCCATGCAAAGGGAGACAAGCGGGCAGCGCGATTGAACCTCGACCCGCCTCAAAAGATTACTTTTTTTTTTTCACTCCCGGGGCGTCCAAGAACCATCTTCTTCAATCAACAAACAATCGGCCGTCGAAGGACTCGGAAACGGCCGCGCCGCCCCAACCCCCGGCGACCCAAGATTCCTTCCGCCCCAATCCCGACCCCTCCACGGCGCGGAACCCCACCCCCACCCCCGACCGCCTCCGCCTCCGCATCCCCGCCGCGGCCGCGCCGTTACGCCGCCCGTCTCGCGATTCTCGCCGACCGCAAAAGAAGAGAGAGAGAGAGAGAGAGAATTCGGAGAAAAACCCGGACGAGCGCGGTACCTGAGAAAGATCCGGGCAGGTCGCCGGAATCGGGAACCGCCAATGCACGCGGAAGCGAGCGAGCGAGAGCGATCGAAACGGGTGCTCCGATCGGAAGGAGAAGAAGAAGATGCAGCCCTTCTCTCCGAATCGATGGAAAAACTGAACGATTTTTTTGGTTCTTTTTTGTTGATGGGGGAACCCTAAAGAAGTAATTTGAAGCGTAGGATTCCTTCTTGAGTAAGGAGGAGGGGAATAATGGAATATCGCGGGTACTTATTTTTCCTCCTCTTTTTTTTTTTTTAATTGTTTTTTCCCCCAGAAATCTATTTTAAAATGTGTGAAAAAAAAAAAAACTAATTCCTCAAAACAATTTGCATCGATACCCAGTTCCACAAAACTAAGGATGGCAGTAGCGTTGGATTATTCGATGAAAAATTAAATAACCCAAAAAAGCTTTTTCGAAGTCGTAGCTGAGAAAAATCGCATTGAAAAATGTCAATTTCGAAAACTAATTTTTTACGTAGCTCAGAGAAACCGCTCAGAAAACTAATTGTTGGATGACAGAAATATTTATTCTTCACTCGTTTATATAAACGATATTCTTTAGAGGGTTGATTTTTCAACAGTACAAATAGACCCTTTTGGTAGTCCAAAAGAAATAAACTTTCGACGGATGCGACCCATCGCAAAAAGCCATCGAGCATCAATAATTCGATGGCAGGTGGCTGGCTGCAGATTCTCGCTAATTTGGCATAATGTTGTCCCGAATTATGCGAAGAATCAACAAATAGCTCCTCCATTGGCAAATTCTTCCGGGTAGATTTGCATCTTGGTCCATGTACAGTACTGGTGGAACTCGACCTTGATCTTATACTTCATTTGGCTACAAATTGGAATCTAACGCTACTCCGAGGCAACAATTTTAAGTCCCACCGGTCGAATTTCCATTCGGAATTAACTGGAAAGTGCTGAGTCGCCACCTCCTACGTTGACATGTGGGCCTCACGTGTACGAACCTTTGCAACACTCTTTCGATTGTGGTTTTCGTCTATGTAGCACCGACACTCTCCAGAAGTCTTCATGTCGTGTCCGACACTCCGACACGTGTCCGACACGCTCCGACACCTCCCGACACGCGGTCAACGAGTGTCGAAAAATCCGACACGTGGTCGACTCTTTCCGACACGCTCCGATATGCACAGGGTCAATTTTAAAAATTTCTAATACTTGAGAGGTCAAAATATAAATATACACAAAAGAAATAATAAAATTGCTATAAATATACACACACGGAGTCAATTTTTTTTTTTTTCAGTTTTATTTTTTTAAAAGTCTTTTACTTTGAAAGAAGTAATAAAAAAAATGCTATATATGATAAATAAATAAATTTAAAAATATCGTTTCAGCATTTTTCTTTAAACAATGTTTTTTTCCTCTAAGTTTTGTGTATTATTGTAACAAATTAAAATAATGAATGATATTATTTAATATTTTTTGTGTAAATTAATTCTAGGCTATTATTATTATTATTTATTTATGTATTTATATATAAAAATATATTTAATATATAACGTGTCGGAACATGTCGAAATTCTCTATTTTTAAGAAATGAAGTGTCGACGTGTCGTGTCGTGTCACGTGTCCATGTCGGTGCTACATAGGTTTTCGTATCGTCAACGGTCGGTCAAATTTACTTGATGTACTTTATTTTATGGACAAAACTAATCTCGAATTTATTTTTCAATGAGAACTTGATTGTTCTCATGTTTTTGTCTAAAACCCTATGAAAACGTCAAATCAAGAAGGGGTATGTTTGTTTCACGGAAAACTCAAATTTAGAATTAATTATATCGTTTAGAAAATTTAGTTAACGAAAAATATTTTCATTATAAATAACAATTCATGTCTAATTATTTTCGTGAGTAATGACAATATTTTGTATTCATTCATATTTATAAATGATACAAACGATCATTTTTCGTAACATGTTTTCAAAATCTTGAGTTTACTTTAAAACAAAGGCACCCTAAGTGTAAATTAGTAATTCCCATGTTTGCTAGTACACCTGATTAGATTGACAGCCCGTTACAATTAAGTTCTCTATATACGACAACGGCATCCTGATTTTCAATTCAAAGTCATGTAAACATATTTAGGACTAGTTTCATAGAAACCTACATTACTTTTAAATTTTTATGATCACAATTCTAACTCACTATTTGATAGGCGAATTGATATGGATGGTTTATGAAAAATCTTCCCATGATAGTCATGTTTTTTTTTACAACAATTTAAATCCTTCCATCAAATTTCCTGTTAAAATTAGTCGAGAATTGTTGAGGCACCCACACCAATTTTTGAGACGTGGCTCCTACACGTAAAAGCATCTAAACAAAAGTTACAATTTTAATCCCTATACATTTTGTAATGCTCAAATTTGGTCCCTTAGATTTCGGTCCCTATGGTAGACAAATGATGAGATTTGAAATATGACTTTTACATTTCCATGACAAGTAACTTAATAATCGAGAGTTGAGATTGATGCCTAATATTAATAGCCTCCCTAGTATGCGAATAAGCTTATTATCATTGAGATGCAAAGTGGATACCCCCAATCGTATCGGATCGAAAATGTAATTCTCCAACTTTTTAATTGCTTATGAAATGGGGCAAGGCCTTAAATTACTCAATAATCAGTCACGGTACACAATTACTTATTTAATCAACATTTGGTCTTTCCATAGCAAGGAAAAGAATCTAGGACTCTTTTTGCATATGTTAATTTTAAGTTATACGTATAATTTCACACTTTCTAGAGCTCAAAGCTCATGTCACAATTTCAGGAAAATTGTGCAAAATTTTCAAACAAAAAGAAGATTTGATCAAATTGAAAAAAATTATTACTGAATTATTTTCCGTATTAATAAATTAAAATTTTTTACGATAATTATCATTGCCAATCTTTCAATCTTCCCGTGCCACTTTTTATAAAGATACTAGATAGTGACAGTTCATTGAAGGGCAATCAAATCAGTTGGGTACCACATCTCCTCTAAATATTCGTTTCTTTAAGACCCCAATTTAATGAGGTCGTCACTTTTCAGCCGTTAGTCCAATGAAATCCCTGGAGTTAAGATTGGAGTACGTCACATGTTAAATTTCTTAGTTTTTGACCCATGGTTCTCAACATTTTGACAATTAAGTCCTTTTATTGCAAATGGCCTTGATTCTGTATTGACTCGAGCCATCCTTAGAGGGTATGTTTATTTTGCGAAAAATAAACAATTGAGAAAACATTTTTTGAAAAATAATCGTTCGTATCCCTTAGAAAAAATAAACGAATAATTTTTTTTATCATTTATGAAATTATTTAGACATATATTATTATCAATAATGAAACATTTTTCATCGATTAATTATTTAAATGATACAAGTGATTATTTTTTTGGAATATATTCTCAATCATTCATTTTCACAAAGTAAACGGAGCATCAATTTAGCTAGTAACATTGAGTGTGCTCGACGTAAAAACAAGGTAAAACCTTATAGTATATGAGAAAGCTTTTCTTGAGCAAGTTCAAGACATCATACCTTCATTCTACTTCAAGGTACTCACGATGTTGCCTTCTTTCTTCCAAATCAAAGTAGGGGCATTGCTACTTACTTTTTGAGGATTCTCACTGGTGTAATAGGCGAGCAGTTTCGCTACTTAACTATTAAATTACGTCTTGAATTTGAGTCTATGTAGCTGAACTAGATATGTGGATTTGAATTCTTAACCAAATACTTATGTGTAGGAATCTTCATGGCTGTCGGAGTTCAGCCAAGGCTTTCTCTATTTTGTTTAATGGCTCAGATCCTCGTTGATTCAATTGCAATTGCAAGATCCAATAATTTCCGCATTATATTACAACAATTGGTGTCAAACCTATTTAAAGAAAATTAAATAAGTCCTCGGTTGAACTCCACATCCATGGGGACTCCAACACAAAAGTATTCGGTCAAGAATTCCAATTCACGTCTCTTTAGCCTTGCTTGGATTGGCCGTATAACATTGTATTCTTGCAGCATGGATCGTGCAAAAAAGAAGCGTTGAACACATAGGTGATTCTATGTTGTGAGTTCTACATTTGAATTGAGTTGTTTTTCCTTGTAAACACCGTGGTTTAGGTGTAATCTAGGGCTGAGAAATGCTTCAGCATGTGAGCAATTGTGACTCTATAATTCTCTGATTTATTAGTGACGGCTGACTCTGTCCAAAGAGTAAATACCTATACTTGAACCGAATCATGTAATTCTTGTGTTCTTTATTGTTCCTCGTTTATTTCTTTGATGATTACGCGTAGATTTAGCTGCAATATTTGATAACTTCCACAGTAAATTACAACATCGACATCACTCAAACAATCACGAGGCTTGAAATCATAAATCACCACAAAAGCTGTTCAGGAGGTGACTCATTGCAAGAGTTGCTTAAGGGTTCAAATCTTGTAGTAATATCATCGTTTCTCCTCCATCAAGAGCCAGATTTGGCTCAATGTTGTGCTTGTCCAGGGGAGTTTTCCGGTGATAGAGTCGTCATTCGTCCGGTGAGGATACAAACAGATCAATTATGTACACTCCCATATGGACATATGCTCTCACAGGCTGGATCTCATAATGGGTTTTCACTCCAATCAAGCAACCTTCGATCCATCAAGATGATCTGTAAGTAAAAAAGATATGCAGAGAAAGTTGTACTTCCTTTCTCATTCCACGAGCTATCGCAAGGCATGAGAGTGTTAAAGGTTCAGAGAGGTAAAAAAGAAGGAACAATAATCTGCAACCAAGGAATAGTAGATTTTCATGACTATTCTCTGCTAGAACTTACAGAATATGTAATGAGCTTCATGTCAAGAGATCTTTTTTTCTTCGTTCTAAGAACTATTTTACCAAAAAGTTCCACATGTATTAACAAGAATGTGGACTACCTGTAGATTATAACAACATACAATTTTCACTCAAACTGTATCTAGGACAATGAAGTGAGGATTCATTTCTTCTTGCCTCTTCCTTTCTTATTATTCCTACTTTTGCACTTGTAATTGCCCTTGTTCTGGTTTCTGTTTTCCGCACCACCAGTCTGGGAAAATGAAGATGATGAAGAAGCCTGCTCATCCTTCTTCACTTCACTGGTTTTTTGCGCTTCCACAACTTCGCTTTTGTGTATGTGAATTCCCGAGAAAAACACATTTAGTGGCACGAGGAGATAGTTAATCAGCATCGGAACATAAGTTATGAACAAAACAGACACACCCAAAGACTCACAGGGTAAGGGGAATAATGGCTTGTCAGGAAATATAACATTGATTGGTGACCGACAATGGAAGGCATATGATTTATGAGAGAATATGCCGTAAGGACAACATCACTCCAAAATGATTTTGTCACATGCATATGAAATAAGAGTGAACAAGCAACTTCTAGAAGGTGACGGTACTTTCTTCTAGCCACACCATTTGCTAAGAGGTATAAGTACAACTTGTTTGATGTATGTTGACACCTAAATTTTAGCGACCCCTTTATTCATTTATTGCGTTAAAAAAATTAAGGATTAATTTTAACCCCTAAAAAAAGTATTAGTTAATTAATTAATTGCATAGCATATAGATTTAAGTGCATTTGCATTTTTTGCATTTTTTGCATTTATTGGACCGGTGGTGGATGGATTTGAATTTGTGGTTCTAAGTTTTAAATTAACAGGTTGGACTAAACTCACAAGCGAGCAAATTGGCTCAAACCCATTTTTTTTATGATCGAAAATTATCTTGTGAAAATAAGAATTTGAAATTTTCTGAAATATAATGAAATTTTTCTGATAGAGCAAGTGGAAAAACAAATTGTGTTCGGCAAAACGAATATTGCATTTGGAAAGAAGAATCTTTGTGGATACCGATTTGGAAAGATTAAAAACCCTAATTCGCGGCCTATAAATAGTTTAAAATATATAAGGGTTCGGGGGCCACACAATAGAAACACACGGCCAAAAAAAAAAAAAAAAGAGAGAGAGAGAGAGAGAGAACGCACGTTCTCCAGGTGAGGGTCGGCAAAATCAGAAATCTCAAAGCGTATTGAGAGAAAATACGTCGAGAAAGAGAGAGAGGAGCCTCATGGCCGAACACCCTCGGTTGTGCGACCACCCTGGTGTCCGAGACTCCCACGGTGTTGGCGCTGCCTCTCAGGTTTGACCAGCTTGCTATCTTCACCAAGCATCACTATATCGCTTCGCGAGTAGCCAACCGAAGTCCAACTTGCTGATACCCTTGCAGAATTTCTCGTCATTTTGCTGTTGCCTCCTCATCGTGAGCTCTCGATGATAATCACACGATGGCTAACGTGAGTTCCTTGCACTGCCGTGATCAAGACCGTTCGTGAGCAACCCCTCACCCGTGAATCACCATGCTGCAAGTCACCATCAGGCCATCGCCAATCACCCATAGCAATTCTCGCCATCCACCATCCGTCTGAATTTGGAAATATTAGGGCCTATTGTGACGATCCACCGCTGAAACGCGATACGGTTTTCCAGTCCCAAGCATCATCGTGCGTAGCTGTCGAAGGCCACGAGGAAGGTCAGATCTTTAGTCAAAGAAAAATCCAAGCGGTGGTCAAAGAGCCTTGGTGGAAATTTGAAAAAAAGAAGAGAGGGGCGAAGGGTGATTCAGCTAAAATTTCCCTGTCCCGTGCACATTGAGGAAAGGAGAATCTTTGGTCTATTCTCGTGGAATTTAGGGACCATCAAAGAAAGTCCGTTAACTTCAAAGTTTTGATTTGTTCGTGCCTTGCAGTCCGCTTTGTTCTTTCTTGCAGATTTATGGACGTTTGTCAAGCGCCGTTGGCACCAACGCCCATCATCATCCGAGCTTCTTGTTTGCGGATTCCAATTTGGGAAATTTATCCGCCAATAATTTGAATTAAGTAATTATCTTGTTTGCCATCAATTTGAATATTTTGTGATTCAATTTGATTGAGAATATTACATGATTCCTAAATTTGAGCGATAAGTGCACTCCCAATTGGGATTTATTTCCTAATTTGCAACCACATACAAATTTTTATTCTATCTATAAGGTTTTAGATGGAATAATTATTAATTGATATTTGGATCTTTAAGGCTTAAGATTGATTTATCGATTTCATTAGCGAAATAATCAAATTTGAATTTCAATTCAAGTGGTGGATAACATCTTTGATGGCCATGGAGATTTAGTGTTTATCTTTTAATTGTTCTATTTATCCCGAAAATTAAAAAAAAAAAAAATTGCATTTGCATCCCATGTAAATTAGAACTGATTACATGATAGGTTAGTTAGATATTTTTTTTTTTAAAAATAAATGCATATTTAGGATAGGGATTTTATTTCGAATTTAGAAAAATAAAAAAATCAAAAAATATGCATTAACTTAGTATCTTAGTTTTTTTTTTTTAAATTTGAATTGCACATTTAATTATTTGGCAATTTTAATTTCGAATTTCATAAAAGAAAAAGAAAAAAAAAAATTAGGGCATTATTTGCACATCATTGCATATTAGGATAGATCGCATGCTCATTTAGAAAAAAATAAAAAAATGTCATGTGTATGTCATATAGGATTAGATTCATGAAATACACGTCATTTAGTAATTATTGCTAGGTCCATTTAATTAGAAATTGCCTATCATTAGAATTCGGTCATTTAGTTATATTGCATTGCATGATTCTCATTAAATA
This sequence comes from Eucalyptus grandis, assembly GCF_016545825.1. Taxonomy (NCBI): domain Eukaryota; kingdom Viridiplantae; phylum Streptophyta; class Magnoliopsida; order Myrtales; family Myrtaceae; genus Eucalyptus; species Eucalyptus grandis. Next base: position 42,768,048 of record NC_052618.1, read on the forward strand.
AATAAAAAAAATTGCGTGTTAATTTGAAATCATATCTAGGGTTGTTGCTATGAGTTCTAATCTAACAACGCAAATGCTTTTGTTGCTATGCGGTAAAGTCTTGCAATTTATTCATTACTTTCTTAGATGTTAAATTGGTGGTTTGCGCACCTGCATGATCGCCTCACATATTAGGGAAATAGATTTAAAATCAATTCAAGCTGCCTGCCAAACATTTTTCGAAATAAAAAAGAAAAGTATCGAAAAGGCGTTAGAAAAATCTAGCATAACTAAATCATCGAACTTATAAATCTCTGGTTCATAGGAGTAAAGTAAATTTTCCGTTACTTTGCTTGGTTTCTAATCGACCCACCAAATAATAGATTAGTAGCGACTCCTAAATAAAATCCATTTACTTATTAAGAAATTTGAACTTAAGTTGCGAATTGGTATGGGCTTGGGAGAGCTCGAGTTAAGTCTAGACTTAACAATCCATTAGCCAAACCTTCGGTGGTTCACACTCGAAAATTGGTTGCGACAATGTATAATGCCAAGATTAGAAGAAAACAAAGAAATTGATTTATGTGTATATTCTAGAGCATTATTTGTTCGCAAAAAGTTTTAAGAGTTGTATCAAATTAATTAGTAACCTCATGATGAAATGATTGAAAAACATGTAAAAATTTAGAGTGGTCATGAAGCATAAAAGCCATGTTAAACGAGAATAATCATCCACAAAAGTAACAAAGCACTTAAAACCATTTCTATTAGTAACACGGGAAGGTCCCCAGATGTTTGAATAAATAAGTTTAAGTAAAGTAGATGCATGAGAATCATTACGACTAGGAAAAGAACTATGATGATATTTCCTAAGTTCACAAACCTCACACTCAAGAGTAGAAATTGATTTATACTCGCAAATTATTTGTTGTAACTTAAATAAAGATAAATGCCCTAAACGAGAATGCCATAATAGGGGGTTAATAGAACTAGTAGCTAGACCATTGGTGTCAACAATGGAGACACCATTTAGATAGTAGAGTCCATCACGTTCATACCCTCCACTAATCATCTTTTGTTTGAAGGTCCTGAAAAACGCAATAAAATGGGTAAAATTTAACTGAACAACTAAGAGCTTTAGTTAATTGACTAATAGATAACAAATTCAAAGGAAGTTGGGGAATATGTAAAACAAAGAACAAAGATAAGGAAGGTGTAAGTGAAATAGTCCCTGATCCAACCACTTAAGTCAATGAACCATTAGCTAAAATAACTTCCAATGAAGGACCGGAGTTGTGGTGGGAAGAAAATAGTTCTTGCTTATTTGTCATATGATCCAAGAGGTGCTAGGAAACAAAGTAGAGAAAAATGCCATGTTACTTGTATGTGCAAGAGTGGCAGTGGATGAGAAATTGGAAGTCTCTAATTGTTGGACATGCTTGATGAATTGTGCAACCATATCATCCCGACCTATAGACTCAGAAGAATTACCCCCAGGTGGGATAGATGGGTTCATGTTGCTGTAAGACACATTTCCAGCACTCCCTTTAGACACAGTAGCATTTATAGTAATTAATCATTGAGCTCACTTAGGCTTGCCATGCTTGGCCCAACAAGTGTCAACAATATGACCGAATTTGCCATAGTATATACACTAATAGCTATCTCGATCACAACTTTGTCCACTACGTCCACCACCACAACCATGACCATGACCACCACCACCACTAGCCACAAATGGTGAATTGTCTTTAGATAATGTAGAAGACGGAGGACAATGCGCTGAATTCGAAAAATACTTCATTCATAGAAGAAACTCTCTCCAGCAAGAAGCTGACTCTTTACATGCTACAAGTTAGCATTCAAGCCAAATAAAAACTTGGCCATTTGAAATTCAGCTGGCTATGTCTTAAGTCTCTCAACATCAATACTGATGGACTGATATTAAGTTCTTCCCACATACCTTTCAAAGTACTATAACACTCTCCAAGAGACTTGTCCTCATGTTTAAAATTAAAGATCTTATATAATTCATAAACTCTAGACATATTTTTGTCTTGTGAGTAACTCTCCATAAGATCATCCCACACTCCCTTAGCAGTTGTGTGGAACATGACATTAGTAGCGATGGATGGTTCCATGCTATTCCATAACCACACAAAAAGTGTATCAATCTCTCTCATCCAATCACTATAGTCTTTAGAATTTTCAGCAGGAGGGTCTAGAGTAAGATAATTGAGTTTCCCTTTGGCATTAATATAGACCTTCACAGCTTGAGCCCATAACAAGTAATTGGAGGATCCATTTAATTTAATAGTGGTAATCCGAATATCGACACTATCTGTAGAAGCCTTAGTATCATCATAATCTCAATATAAATATATATACCACTAATCAAGAAGGCAACATAATAACAATACTAATGTATAATCAGATGTAATTGGCTCCATCAATTAACCAAAGGGATGCTAAAATCTCATAAATATAGGCTGCTATATAGAAGAAAATATCTTACCAGAAATCTCGATTCAAATAATTATATGTTTGATGGAAATCCAACAAGATCAGTTAACCATAATCAAGAAAGTACTTTGATTCTTAAATCCACTGATCAATAAGTGTTGTAATCCATGTTCACAAATCGAACCTGATGAATCTTATATCTTCTTATCTTATATGTATAGAGACTTGAAGAGAAAAAATATAAAAATTGCAGCTTTAGGTGGCTGCGCACCAGAGAAGAAGTAGGGTTACTAGGGGACTCTCAAACCAGCAATAGGATCAAGGAATCGGGTAGTCAGATCTGCTCTAATACCGTATCACAAAGCTGATTAAAGAACCCACATCAAGTAGCAAGAGAGAAAGAAGAAAGAGAGAAGGAATAAAGAGGAGGAGAAGAAGGAAAACGTAAAAGAAACAAAGAGGGGCTGTAGGTTTCTATGTAACAAAAACCCTACACTAGTGCGTTTATATTAAATATAAATTGTATATGACCATAATACCCTTATATAAGTAAAAAATAAGTAAAACTTTGAAAATAAAAAATAACTCAATTAAAGTAACGTAACATCCACCATTATTGGAAAAATCAATGGTGTAGCCTTAAACTGAAAAAAGGCACTGCCACTGACCTGATAACTTCAAAAGAGGAGAAACATTCAAGGAAAATTCATATCATATGGCTTATCCATTTTGTCTAAATAAAGTATTCGACCAAAGTATTAAAAAACCAATAATGTCGGAATTCGATCACCATATTTTGTACCACGGAACGTCCCCGTTATACACAGTTTGTTCAGGATCAATCACACTTTTACAATCACATTGTCATTGCAAAATCCCTAGCATCCACAGATCATGTTGACTCCAAATGAGGCGAAAATAAGAATTCCGTGAAGTGGAAACAATTAATAAAGAAAAAAACAGAAAAACAGCTGACCCTAAAACCTTGTGACTTCCACTCCTCTGGCGTGCTCGTGACCTGCATTGCTTCTCCAAGGGCATGATCTACCACCCTAACTTGAATGAGCCACTTCTTCTTCCAGTAGTCGAACATTGGTTTGGAGAACTCCAGGGTATTCTCACCAATCCACAATCTTAACCTTGTCTGAGTAATTGCGACATACAATTGCTTCAATTCAGAGCATAATATATTGTGCTTCGCATCATCGAAACTTGGGGAAGACCATTGAGAGCTGTTATTGAGCAAAGCTCGCTCCTTCATGGATCCATAAATGACCCTCCATTGACTTTTAAGAGGTGACGTGCCAAAAACGTTGTACAATAAGATGTCCTACAAAATGTTACCGGGAAAAAAGTTTCGGGTAAAGACATCTGATTTAAGACCAAAAGGACAGATTTCGAGTTTTATGAATAAATGAACAGATCTCAAACATTTAGGAAGAGAATATTTGGACTAAGTTCTACACACCAGCCAATCAAGATCAGTAAAGTTGCAAAATCTTTAACATTGTCCATTAACCTAGAGGATGATGTTGACATCAGCCCAAACAAATTCTACAGTATGTGTATCTAGATGATATTGTCCACATACAAAAAGAGGGTACAGTAGAATGAAAACGCAAATCCAAGCATTTTACAGAGTAACAGCTAGCAGCAAATTGGTCATGACCCATCAAAAAAATAAATTGGCCATAAAAGAATGATCTTGAAATCTCTACTGCTGCTAACATTAAAATCACATAGCAAACAATCCAACCTGACGCACACCTACCTGAAATTCCAACACCTTGCACTCCACTATTGTCAGAACTAGGGCTTACCCTCTCACAAGGTTTGAAACTTCATTTCGAGAATGATCATCTTGAACCAAAATAACCTGCTCTGCCCCAAAGCCAACCAAATTACTACCAACATTATTGTTGCCAAAAAGTAATAGTATGGCACTCATCATTCTCTGATTCTAGTAAAATTGCGGCTTCTCCACATATAAAGCTAGTTTCAGGCCTCAAAGCATCAACGGATAAAGGGAAAAAATGGTAAAGAAGATCAACAACGCTCTGCACCAGTTTTGAGTATACCAGCATGAGTGCGGAAGTTCTGGTTCAAATGGAAAGTTTTGGAAAGACAACCCTTTTCCATTGTGACATCAGGTCCATCCGTTGAATTTATCAAGAACTCCTTGTAGAAAACGGACCTTATGTCTTCAGACCTGAAGACTATTCCCCTTGCAATAGTTTATGCAGTGTCGCCAGAAAACACAAAGACCCCCATCAACGTTTCTACAGATATACTTGAACAGTGAAATTTGTCTCGTGGTGAGATCCTGCACTTCATCAATATATTCAAAATCCACGACCTTTCCAGCAAACTGCTCACGAAGAAGACGGCAATGAAGATCATTGACAAGATCGGCCAAATCAGATTCACCATTATTCATTTTCATCTTTTCATAATCCTCAAAAGCGTCATAAATTTCTTCTCCTCTGAACACTCAGAGTGAAGAAATGATCCTCTGAAAGTCAAACATAAGCTAGTCTGTCAAGTTTGCCTTCACAACCATCTGCTGGTTGAAGACCACCCTTTATGTGGGACGTTATTTCAGTGAAGACTCTGGAAGGATCAAGCCTCCTTAGTAACTTCCTTTGTTTTTAGAAGACTTTGCAAGGCAACTGGTCTAGAATTGTAGGATTGGCAATCAAAAAACTCCCTCAGATTGGGAAACCTTTCAAAGAATGAAACCCCAACTGTTCCATCTAGCATCATCAGAAGCTTACGAAAAGTTATAACAAGGAGATAAGAGTTGGGAGATACATAAGCAAATGAATCAGGGATATCCTTGAATAATGCTGCATCATCAACAATCTCATCAACTGAAGAGCTTTTTACTCTGTTTTGCCCCAATGCTAGAGCTGCACGATTGAAAAATTATATTCAACAAACTGATGGGAATACCCACACTACACATGCAATCTCATAATTTCTACATTCATGTAACTAACAGTGAAAATGAAATTAGAACATGCTGATGCACCAAGATTGTAATGATATACTAGGAGACATGGATAGCATTTACATCAGCTGGCAATGAAAATCTTCACCCACAGCAAGATTTGAAGAACATGGTCCTTTCTCAGTTCTGCTTATAATTGCATATTTTCATTTAAAATACAAATTTCCCTTTATATGTAGAATGCTACAATCGCAAAATTTAATATGAAAGTTTTTGATTAAATGGACACGCAAACTAAAGAAGTGGCACAAAGACCAAAATAAAGACTATTGCCGCACAAATTGATCTTCAGTTTCAGCAAGCAGGTTAACTTCTTGTCCGGACTAATTCATAAAAAGATTTGACAATCTATTAACCTTGCATATGTTTGTTCATTGCAAAAATTGCTGAATATTTATTCAATTGTTCAAACATCTTCCCATGACATTTTATGTACCTTCTAAGTTAAGATACATGTTTGACCACAAAACATAATTTTACACTGATGGTCACAAAAAGCTGGCGCAATACACAATCCTCTGCTCCTTCACCAAATTCCTCAACATTGATTTTTGAAGAGGCATCTTTGCTGTGGCTGATACCACTTTAGATTTCCTGAAATCCCTTGGTTGCTTTATCATGTGTTTTCTCATTTCTAAGAAACTTCATGTCAGGACTGTAGTTTTTCAGGTTCCAGATCGCCCGAGTATAAAAAGTGCTTCTGGGGAAAAGAATTAACTCTTGTTCTTGCTCTTTTACTTCAAATGGAAGACTTGCTTCGTTACCATCACTGTCATCAAGCAAATGGCTGACAACATCTGATGATAATGGGTAGAATTTCATCAGAAGCAAACTCCCACTCACTTTCGCATTCTCTGCATACGGCCTACGATCGGAAGCATCAGCATGAAAACTACTCCCAAATTGATCTTCACCAGGACTTCAACAGCGGACAAAATCAGAAGGACAGACCCATGTCTTCGGAACTTCCTGACCCCTATAACAGGAAGAGGCAATTGAAATGAAAGAAAATAGGGTATTAGAACCAATTCAAGATATTTTAGTCATCTATCTGGAAAAGAGAAGCTTTCTAATTTAGTAAGTATTGTGCTACCTATCTTAAGAAGAAATGATCAAGCTTACCCCTTCAATGCATTTCTCATTGCAACGACTGATAAAATCATCACTGTATTTCCTGAATATGCTGTCCAAACGTTTGACCAATTTTGCCACATCCTTTAAAGGCACTACATCCCATATCTTCAGGATTTGGATGTATCTCTGTTCCTTTACAATATCAATCGTGCATAAGACATAGAGACCTTCAGCCTTAAATTGTCTCACGATATGAGATGAGTGTTCACAAATTATATCCACATTCCCCTTCTTTGGTCTCCAGCCACTGGATAGTCTTGACAGAAGCATAATGATTGACATCTTTGTCCCGAGTGATGTCAACTTTCTGAAAGACTTCAGGAAGTTGTCACTGAAAAGAACCTGAAAAGACCAAAGCATGATAATAAGATAAGTTGTCACAAATTCTTTAAAACTTAATGCTTATTTTGAAAATTAAATGTAGCCATAGAATACTGTTGAGCAAAGTTTTTTACCTTCCACCTAGCATTTCTGAAAAGTACACTGTTTCTGTCTAGCAGGTCATCAAGCTCATTATTCTCTTTCTTCACATCTAAGATGGCGTTAGCCAGTTCCTTGTCATCGTCAACATTGTAGAAACATCTACGACTCATAGCATTGTCAACCAAAGCTTTCCATACAGAATTGCTTTTCGTCAGTGTTTTCCCATTTCCCAGAATCCACAGACAATACCTATAGATAGGAAATAACTCTGGGATTTACAGGCTATATCACTCCAAATATGTAATTTGACAAAGTTAAGAGGATAGAGTACCTGGCCCTGGTAAGAGCAACATTGGTTCTCTTAGTACTGGACAAGAAACCAATATCCCCACACAAGTTTGATCTTACAGTGGATATTATAACAATGTCTTCTTCACCACCTTGGAATCCATCCACTGACTTCACCTTGACCATAAAGCCCTCGATATTTTCATACCTTTTTCCAAGTTTAGCTTGTACTGCAGCAACCTGAGCTGTGTAGGGAGATATCACACCTACTGTCAGATCTTCTTTTGACATATCCCAAGCTGCAAAGAAAAGGAAATAAAACCGTCACAACAGTGATATGATTTTATCAGGGGTGCAAAACTTAAAAAGAAATATCCTAGGAGAAGAACTATTAATGGCCATCATAATCTCCACCTATATGATTAAGTAATACATGTAAATTCCAAGTGCTTGAAGCAATATGTATAAAATTCTTTTGACATACCTCTGTACAGATTCCTCACTATCCTTGAAATAATTTCCACCTCAACAAGGTTTCTAAGGCTACAGCGGTCATCACCGAACTGTTCTCGTCCATCAGGAATATTTATGAACGAGTAAGGGCCAAACATTGGCCATGGCAAATGACTTTTCCTGTAACTTTTGCTCTTCACATCTGGCCCATCCAAAATTTGGTTTTGATAAAAGTTTGAAGTCGGGAACAGACTTATTGATGGATGCATCCGGTATTGTATATTGAGAAGTTGCCTTGAATAACCCAGTGAACTCAATCGTTCAAACAGACTCCTTCCAAATCCGGCCCTATTGGAAACCTGTATATAAAACATGATATAAAATTCAACGGATGTTAGGTATAGAATATTTAGCCCATCTAAGCTCAAATTAAGAGAAGGATATTATACATCTTTCAAAACCAATTGAAAAGTTAGTTTTCAGACATTTTAACATTACCTTGCTTTCGACCATAGCAGGCAACTGACACTCATCTCCTACTAAAATCAAATGCTTGACACCAGGGAGTTGCAGAGGAATTACTGATTCGCATTCTTTCAACTGGGCTGCCTCATCGATCACCAGTAAATTGAGAGGCTCCATTTCCACAGAGTACAGCTTATATGAACTAGAAGCAGTGCAAAAAATCAGGGAAGCATGTTGATAACAGAAGTCTGCTATCATGGCCTTACTCGTAAAGTTTGGAAGTTTTAGATCCTTCAGAGAATCACAAACGGTTAGCAACATGGAAAGGCATTCCTGTCTCTTCATATATAAATTATATAGTGGACACATGGACATCTTAAATGGAAACGGGCTAAGTTCATCACGTGAAAGAGTTATCTCCATCATCTCTGAATCCAACTTCTCTCCACATAATAAAGTTTCAAAAGAATCAAGTAAGTTAATGAGGGATGTAATATTCTGGAAATTAGTTCTTGATATATGAGTACAGAAAATAAAGAGGCATCTCCGCAGGGGCTGGACAGATGCCTTGAATCGGTCCCTGAAAAACTCAAGAAATGATTTAAGCTCACAGTTACCATCTTTTTCACTGCTTCTGCATTTGCTCCCATCCTCATCACTTTCTGGTTTCGCTCTTTTTGTGTGTTCGTTTTCCAAAAATATGTGGTATTGATGCACACAGTCGGCAAGAGTATCTATCATGGAAGTTAGACACTGATGCCAACCGGTGAATTTAGAAAAGCACTCAGCAACACAATCTACACGGTGTTCTAAAAATATTTGTTCAATGTCGGAATCAACTTTCAGACGCTCCTTGTTCCCAAAAATAACCATGTCTCCAAAGTAACAGAGCAAACTTTCCATTTCAGTGCTTATACCACTATCTGATTCCTTTAGCAGCTTTAGAACACGCGATGCCACTTCCTTGATGGCAACATTTGTAGGTGCACAAACAATGGTTCTATGTTTCCTTTTCAAGAGAGTAAATAGCAGTGTGGCGACGGTTTTAGTTTTCCCAGTTCCAGGAGGACCCCATATCAGTTCAACAGATGGCTTGTTCTCACATTGGAGTTTACTGAGACAGGCTCCAACTGCTTCTTTTTGGGATTCATTCAGATTATGGCACAATTTCTCGTCAAGGCTCTCACTCCCAGAACCATTACCTTTTGTAATACAGAGATTAGAAACTTTATCAGCCTGCAAAAGAAACAAATTTCTTGTGATAATCCATTCCATTTAAATATGATAGAAGGTTAGAGACCCTGAAACTTAATTGGTGTTCATATGATATAAAGAGCACTGCCCAGCACAAACTCAAATCCCGTGAAAAGTATAGTTTAGAAAATTTTAAGGTCCTAGTACTAACAAGTAAGTCGCCTCCAAGGAAATAATTTGCCCTGTTTAAGACGTAACTTCACTAATTTCCCATATCTTCATTCATCTCCATATCATGAAATGGGCCAACTAAAAGAAAGAATCATCCTAATCTATTAATGCAATAGAATGGCTTAAAGTAACATTTATCTTATTTTCTGGTGAAAGTTAGAAGCTTAGAGGAATATAATAGCAATTTTAAGTCTAAATGGACCAAAGGAACAAAAAGGAAATTCATACCACCAAATCTTTGCAGAGAAGTTCCTTCACGATATCCAAGTTCAGAGACATATGCAACGCATTCCATATCCTTCTGTTAGTGGTTATATTTATCAGGAAAATTGCATACATTGGCTTCCAGGAATTTTTTACTTCATGGTCCAATAATGCCTCCACTTTAAAGTACGTGGATGACAATGTCTCATCCTCTTCACCGTCCCCTCCAATCATCCTTACCGATGCAAACGCCCATCTTCTTCCAAACCTCTCCAAGTCAGCAACAGTTGCTGGCTTAGCATCAGTTAGAATCAAGATATCTCCAGGCAAAGTTTTGTAACTTTCCTTGCCACGAGTGTTGGATTCATTGCTCCACCGACCAGCCTTAATAGCATATGAGTTCCCACTTCTCTTGCATTCCACAAAGTCATAAACCTCGGTGAAAGGCAGCGAAGAAATATTTTCCAAACTCGAGCACAGACTCGCCCGTGTTTCTTCCAGTAAAGGATAGACATAAGATCCCAGATAATGCTGGACCGACTGAAATGTCTCCGGTATTGTCCCCACCTACAAAAACAGCTCCGCCAAATGTCAAATATGACCAACCAACCTTCACATTCAAAAAATAATTCGACCAAATTCCGTAAATCATAACATATAATCCTAAAATACCTAATGAGTTTGCCAGACAAAGTAAAAGCATAAAGGGTTCTATCTCACTAAGTCGAATGCGAGGTTCTTATAAGGCCAGGCTTACTAAAAGCAGGAAAAAAGAAAAGAAAAGAAAAGAAAAGGAACGAACTAACATCATCTGGAAAATTCTCAAGTAAACAACACATTGTCGTTTAACTTACACGAGAACAAAACCAGAAGGGCATAATAAAAATTAAAAAGCAAAGATGAGAAGAGTAAAGAGAAACCTGGTCATGGTAGAAGTTTTCGTTGAGAATGTCGTGAAGAGACCAAGAGAAGACGATATCCGTCAGGTCACTGTCTCTTCTCCTCCTGCTGCTCGACCCACCCTCTGCTATGTCCATACCCAACACTCCGTTCGTGCTCCCTCTCAAATCCACCTGAACCCACGTACCAGAATCTTCTCCTTGTTTCCTTCTCCCCTTTCCTTGCCGATCAAAGCACCAAGGAAAGATCACTCTTAAGGTTTCAAGAAACTATCGAGGCGAAAATTGGGCAAAGCGTGTACCCTCATCATCAGTCCCCTTTTGAACTCCGACAGGGGGAAGGTGAAAAGAAGCAACTCGAGGTCTTCGTCAACCATCCCTGGTTCCACGAAAGGTGCAAGCATTCTTAACGACGAAGAAGCCTCAGAGGGGGAAGGTGAAAAGAAGCAACCCGAGGTCTTCGTCAGCCATCCCGGGGTCCACGAAAGGTGCAAAGACGGGGGTCGGTCGTCCTCTTGTCTTCCGTACAGTCTGATGACTTTCTTTAGTGCATAAATGCATGTCAAGCTTTCCACACGTACTAGACCTGTCCACTGTTTTCAGTCCCAAAACGTATCACGAAGTTATATTTTAGGACATGAATGACTGGTTATTATTGTAAAAAATAAAATAAAAAATTATAATTTTTTTTTTTGTAAATAAACATTTATTTCGCTTGTAATAAGAATGAACGAATTTTTTTAATCATTCAAAAAAATATTTGAATATAATTAATTATTTCAAGTGATATAAATAAATAAATAAATAATTCTCAACTTATTTATTTTTCGCCAAACAAATTAAGCATAAAATTATTTATTGATACTGAAATAATAGTAGATGAAAAAATAGACGAATCGAATGTTCTATTTTTGATGAAGATTATTCAATCACCTCGCTTTTATTTTTTGAGCGTCTATATTAATATATTATTGAAACTCTTCCAAAGGATCGCCGGAACACTCAACACTTGAAATAATAGAGAGCTAGAGACACCTTGTCCTCAGGCCTCTGTCATCCAACCATTCGAGGTCTACGAAAGTCAAAAAAGTCGTCCTCTCGTCTTCCAACGCTGTCTGATGACTTTCTTTATCATAATGGCATAAGCTTTTCCCCGCTTTTCCGCATTTTGATTTCCTGCAACCTATGCTTTCTACGCGTACTAGGCCTTGTCCATTGTTTTCAGTCCCAAACTATACCATGTCAAGTGGATACTATGAGCGCGGTTCCTGGGGTTTCCCGGGTAGAACCGGGAAGGTAGAACCGGGAACCCCAGGAATCGGAGAACCGAACTGGCTCTAGTTCGATTCTCGATTTTAAAGGAATCGGTTTCGATTCTCAGTTCCCTTTTTTTTTTAGAACCAGAACTGACATTGGGAACCGGAACTTATCTTATTATGGCTAAAAAAAAAGCCCCAATTTGATTTTCACGACACTTTCAGTCTCTGATACCTATGTTCTCTCTTCGCCATATGCTACCTGTGTTCTCTCTTCGTCCTCTGCTGAGTCTGCTCGACGCCACCTGAGATTCCCTCGGCGCATCCCTGCTCTGCACTTCTGCCGACTACCGCGTCTCTGAGTGACCCCTGCTCGCTCGCGCCGACACCAGAAGCCCTCTTGTCCTTTTTCTAACATCCTCCGTGCTTCGATCGCGACGGCTCGTTTCCTCCTTATCTCAAGCTCTTCAAGAGTCGGTGTTCTTGGACCACCCGGTTTCTGGTGATGCTGTTCCAACTTGTCTCATTGGTTGCATTTTCTTGTATATGCTCTGTCGCTATTGTTATCTTGCGCCTATCCCATTCGTCTCCCCATACCCACGTCTGATTGAGACTTCCGGTCTCCATGTCCGCGATTGCGAGGTCGAGTAGGGTGTGTGCAAAGTGATGATTTGATATATACATGAATGTCGTCGAAAGTCGAGGTTTAGATATTTGCCGTCTCTGGCCAGTGTTCTGTCGTGTGACAAACTATTTAAGGTACGGAGTGTCCGACGTTGTGGATTTTGTTTGAAGAACAAGAGCCACTTTAGGATTTGCAATCTGATTTTCAAATAATTAAGAAAGTCATAACAGACTGAGGAATTCGATCTCCAAAAGAGATGCCTGTTTTCTGCAATTTATTCTGCGTACCCTCTGTCAAGCTGTCCAGTTTCTCCTAGTCAAAATCTGTTTATGATTAGGTTGAAATCGATGAAGCAACTTTGGGTTGAGCGAAAATTGGCAGTCTCTATTTCCACCCCAATATATTGGGAAGTTTGGTCAAAGTTGGAGATAGAAAATTCGGTCAGTCTGGAGAAATTAACTAGCTATGCACCAACACATCTCCTTGTGGTTCCGAGGAAAAAGTTCCTGAACTATTCTTATTTGGAATTCATTGCATGCTTGTACTTGCATCTACTTTGTTTGTGGAATGGCTGCTCCGTTGCCTTAATAGTGTCTGGATATGCCCCTTATCTCTTCCTTGAACACTTGTTTGTTATCTTGTCAGATATTTCTCTTTGCCACTTTCAGTTGTTTGTTTCATGCATGGAATGCCATATCTTTTACGAAACAATAAACTTGCATAGCCATGCGCCTTGTCTCACATAATATGCTAGCTGCTGATCTGTTATCATTTATCAGATTGTAGACTCTCAGTTTACTGAGTTAAATCTAACCTATGGTTTGCAGTTAATGTCACCAGAGACATTTGTGAGTTACGTTGTTCTGGGCATTGAGGTTTAAAAGATTGAAAAATACAGCGGTGGCTTGGTGAAAGGGATAGGTAGCATGCGACTGAGGCGCTAAAATACCATGCTGTCTTAGATAAGTAAATCCTTAAGAGTATGGAATGCTCAGAGCTCAACAAGAGTTTAGGAGTTGAGAAAGCACCCAAGAAAGAAAATGGGAAGACTCATGCTTATCGCGGTATGAACCTGCACGAAAGGTTCCAAGTAGATGCTAATTTGTCATATGCCGATTTCGATCATGAAATCACGAATGCTGTAGAAGATGAACCAACTTATCCTTTGGAGAATAAACAAAGTGCCAGAGCCAGAAGAAATACAACTGAGGATGATGAACTAGTTAAGTACATGTCGAAGTTGCCAGCTTTTCTTGAGAAGGGGGAAAAATGTCCCGGAGAAAGCTTTTAGTGTTGGAGTTCTTAACTGGCGACGTCTTGAAAAATGGCAGCATAGCCACAAACAGACTACGCGCAGAAATGGCAGGTATTCCACCTCTAGTAGCAGCACCTCCTCTTTGTTCTCAGTGGAGGGATCATCCAGCCATTCCAGCAGAGGAGTGCTGACTTTGGCAAAATCTTTGGGAACTTAAAAGACGCTTTATCAGAAGCTGCATCAAAGCATGAGCTATGAGTCTTTTGCTGATTTGAACAAGTTTTCCCAGGTATGCCACCTACATAAAGTTAGTAGGATAGCAGGGAATGCACAATTTTTCCCACGACATCATTTGATAGAGACATGCGGGTGAACTTACCTTTATGATTTTATGAACTCTGTGTTCATTATAAGCAGATGAAGCTAAGTCTGGCTCTCATGCCTGCAGTGCAACTATGGTCACTATCAGAGCACGTTTCATCCATCATGTGCTCGAACTACTAGATTGTTCATGAGTGTAAAAACAATTTGTTTATTATTGCTTCTAAAATGCTGTTTGATGTTTGTGTTATATTCTCTTTGATGAATGACAAGTTTGTTTATTATTGCTACATTCATTTTCATTTTTCTAAACTAAAAATGAAAAAAAAAAATTGTTGGAACCTATTAGAACTTGGAACCGACCCCGGAACCTCTAATAGGGTAGGTTCTAGGTTCCAAAAAATGAGGAACTTGTACCTGAGAGTAGGTTTCAGGTTCCAAGTGGAACCTGTAAGGAATCGGGAACTGCTCACCCCTAGATACTAAGGCTTGGTGTATTACGTAAAATGTGGATGTTTTTCGAAAAAATATATATTTTAAAATAATTATTTATATCACTAACAAAAATGGATGAATGGAAAACATTTTTCGTCGTTAGCGAAAATATTTAAATATAAATTGTTGTTGATAATGAAAATATTTTTCATTAATCAATTATTTCAAATGATTATTTTTAGAAAAATATTTTCAAATCATTTATTTTTCGCCAAACAAACGGAGCGTAAAATTAGTCAAGCATCTGTATTGATACATCATTGAAAACTCATTTAAAGGATCATCTGAAATCTCAACACTTAAAATTGTGCATAGTTAGAGACGCTTTCTCCTCATTTGCCAAATTCTCAACAAAGTGGGTTGCTATCTAAAGCATGCATAATAACTATTCTATTTCTATTCTAGAACTATTTTCAATTCCAAACTTGTGTTTGAAATAGAAAATCATTTGGCAATGCAATTTTATTTTTTATTTCAAGGTAAATTTTTAGTCTAAAAATTGATTTGGAACAAAAATGAGAAGTAAAAATTTATACTTCTCTATTTCTAGAACAAAAATGAGCAATAAAAACTATTATCATCGTTCGTCCTTGCTACTAAACGGCCGCCCACCCGCCATGACTGCCTAACATTAGTTGTCACCAGTCCCCCTAGCCAATCACCGCTATCCATCCCCCAACAGTCATCGTCCACATCCACCAACCGTTGTTCACCATTGCCATCGGTCCCTGCCATCGCTTGGAAGGGAGACAATTTTTGTGTTGTTATCAAATGCGTATTTTCGCTCGGAAACTCATCTAAGTATAAAAATAGAAAAATCTATTTTTGTGGCTAGAATGGTTATCATTCATGCTCCTAGACACCAACTAAACAATCGAGACGTTTTGCCACTACCGGTCGTCAATCTCCAGGTCAATGGTTGCCACCAGGTAGCCGGTCGTCGATCACAAACTGTTGCCAATTGCTAGTCGCTAGTTGCCAAATGTAGAAGCAAAAAAATTTAAAAAAAATTAAAAAAATTGTCCATGGTTTTTAGTAATATATATTTTAATTTTTTTTTTTATAAGAAACAAGTTTTTCTAAATTGGGTTTAATATTGAGTCTTTTAACAATATGGATTAGGCCAGGTATGAGTTGGATTGGGTATGAGTCTTTAGAATTGTATTATTTGGAAATAAGTCAAAATGAGTTAAATGGGTCAATATGAATTGAACCATTTTTAATCCGACCCAACCTACTTGTTTGATGGCGTAAATATTGTTGGTAAAAAGAGAATTGATTGAGTAACTCTTGTTGTCTCTTAATTATTCTCCATAACAAGTTATAGTATTTATGGACTTTCAAAATTCTATTCATAGTGTGTTTTAGGAAAGTAAATTTAATCCACACGTTACGCGGTTGAGTGTGGTTTTCTCACTTTGCTTTTAAGTTCTATTGCGATTAATTATACAGTCACAAATCATTTTCTACATTTTGATTGATTTCGTACTACAATATGGGTTAAAAATTGTGCACGAACATTGTTTCAAGCTCTCCTTGCACGATCATATGCAATAAGTGCATTTAGAACATTCGGCCGGGTTAATATATTCTTATATAAAATGTTGAAATATATAATTGTTATTGTGCGAGATGCGTTATTGTGCGAGATGCGTGGGCCGTCATTACATAAATCCATATGGAAAACGAAATGCGATAGGAATCTCACTTTAATAAAAGGTCAATAAAGCCTTTAAAAAGTGGTTAACAAGCTCACAGATTCAACTAATTTCGTACGGAAAGCTAAGGAGATGTAATAGATTTGGGAATTTATTCACGTGTACTATGTCATCGGCATGAGGATAGATAGATACTGTTGGGAAAATATAGTTTTGAATTGAGTAAAACAATGAAATTGGATCTTTAAAACAATCAAGTTAGATTTTGAGGCGTGATATTAATTTTTCTTCAATGATACAATAAAGTCTCAAATGAAAATACTAGATAACAATTGTAAATATGGCTGTATATTCTTTCGAAAGAAAATTAAAAAAAAAATGAAAGAAGAAGATTCTGATCAAACATACATGTTCAGTAATTTATAGTAAAACAAGAAGTTATATTAAAAAAGACACAACATTCAAAAAATTAAGGCTGCATTTGGAAGTCAGAATAAAATTCGAGATAAAGATAACATTTATCATATTTTGTACTTGGTGTATGCTCAAAATAGGATAAATGAGGATATATATTGGATAAAATTATCCTATAAGAGATGTGTGATAAAGGTATATAAAATTTCTGACATTCATAATAGGAAATTTATTTTTCTTGAATGAAAAAATTTTTAAATTAACAAAATCAGAATTATATCTCAATATAAATAATATTTGAATTTTAAATAAGAAATTCAAAATAACAAAAAAAATTAGCTATTTTAATTTAATCTTATTTTTATTAATATATTCGAATTTATTTATATTTTATAAAATAATTTCAATATATAGATTTAAGTATATATTTATATATTATATATTTTAGGAATTTTAGTATTTTAGGTATATTAATATAATTTACTGCTTGATAAAATTTTATTAGAGGACGGTGGGAAGGGAAAAAATAAAAAAGAAATTAATTAATAGAGAGGAAAATAAAATAAAGTAAGTAAGAGTGACGTGAGAGATAGTTACTTTTCTCCAAGGATAAATTTTTTAAATTAACAAAATTAAAATTATATATTAATATAGATAATATTTGAATTATAATCTAAGAAATTCAAAATAGCAAAAAAAATAAAAATAAATGATTTTAATTTAAATCTTATTTTTTATTTTTATATATTCGAATTTAATTATTTTCTATAAAATAATATAATATATAAATATAAATATATTTATTATATATTTTAGGTATTTTAGTATTTTGGTTATATTAGTACAATCAATTATTTAATAAAATTTTATTAGAGAATGATGGGAGGGAAATTTTTTTTAAAAAAAGAAGAAATTAATTAACAAAAAAGAGGAAAATAAAATAAAAAACCAAATAAAATAAAGCAAGAATGTCACGAGAGATTTTTACCATCTCCATTTGTAAATTTTTTTGTTCATTTTTATTAATATGTCATTTATACCAAATAATGTACATGATATAATGTGAATATATCCGACTTTATTACCGTAATGACCAAATAGTAGATTGAACATATCAAAATCCCTTGGATTTGATATCCGATCCTATCCAATCTTATCATGATTAGAAATCCGACCAAACATAGCTTAAGAAGTTATGCCTGAATAGATACAAACTCTGAGATAACCATTGGAAGAAAAAAATGAAATTAAATAAAAAAATTAAAAAAATTAACCATAACTCTTTCTAAATAGCTACATTTTTCAACAAGACGTGATGATTATTTTTTTTATAAAAATAAATCCGAATTTTCTAATAAATAAATATAATTATCATTGGTTAATGTCAAATCTTATTCACGTGCGCACTCATATCTTTTCGATGTTAGACAATGTACCTCTTCATTTGTTTTACAAACAAATTATCAATAATTCCCCACTTTGCTTGTAAAAATAAATACAAAATACAGCGTTAAAAATATATAGGAAAAATTTCTGGGAAATTAATATATATATAAGTCTTTTTATATATATATATATATAAGTCTTTTTTGAGTTAAACCTTTGCTTAGTGTAAGTATCTCAAAACTCTATCAAAGTAACAAATAGCTTGGCTTTAAACTTATACTTTTAAATAATATAATCGGACACACCACACATATACTAACCTCTTATTTTAGAGAGAAATTTTATATTACTCCGTACTATTATGATCATATACTTCATCATGTTTCATGAGTTTTCTAGAAAACAACCCTAATTTTTGTAAGAAGTAACACCACTTCTAAAGACATATAGGTAAAGTATCAACCATGTGTTTTTGTTACTATTAATACATTATAAATTTATTATGTACTTAATTAAGAATTCAATTCAATCTACAAAACGTAACAATTGATACTAACTTCTTATATCAGGACTAGCATTAGTATCAAACAATCGCATTCGGTAACTTGTTTTTATCCATTAAAATTTGTAACTAGTGATGTTCTAGAAACAAGGTCGGGCTATCATTACTGATGATTTTAATTAAAGGGTTTTAGCCTCGTTTCTTATGAGGTCATCTTTACAACATTCCTAGTAAAGCCTTTGTTCAGGGATCAACTATATTCTTGCTTGACCTCACGTAGACAATTGTTATGATACCATATTTAATCAATTATCTCACATATTCATGTCTTAAACTAATGTGTCTAGACTTATCACAATAGATAGAAATAGGAGGTATAGGACTAGGTCATAACTTGATATATAACAATAAATTCTTAATACATTCAACCTCTCTTCCAGTTACCACTAAAGTAATGAATTTGATTCAATCATTAACTGAGTTATACATGTATGTTTCTTGCTCGCCTAAGATACAACACCTCCACCTAGTGTAAAAATCCATCTAAAAGTAGAATGCTCATCTCCCACACTTGTAATCCAATTAGTATCGAGGTATTCTTCTAATACAACTAAATAATTATTATTGAACAATCCCGATTTTTTTTTTAGTTCTCTAACAAAAAATTCTGGTGATAACTCTCCAATTTTTTTATATTTAAATTACTAGTATAACTACTCAAGTAGCACATTGAATAAGCAATATTAGGTATAATACAATGCATCGCATACATTAAAAGCCCCATAGCACTCACATATCAAGTTGTGCTATTGCTCTACCAATATTATAAATAAATTTAATACCAAAATCAAATGGAGTACTCATTTCTTTAAAACCAAAATGTTAAAATTTATAACATTTTTACTTTGACTCAAAGTATAACCCCCCCTCACCCCAACTAAGTTTTTTAACTTCAATATCCAAGATAGTATCCACTTCTCAGAAATCTTTTATTTTGAAAATAAAAGTTAGATCTTATTCTCAATGACTTTGTCATATTGGTTCCAAAATAAGCATATTTTCTACCATGGCTCCAAAGAAACCACGAAGAAATGCTTATTTGGCTTCTTTTTGTCTCAACCGCCTTCACCTTTTCCTTCTAGGGCTTTGATCATTTAGCACAAAGACAAGAACCCATGGAATCAAGAAGCAAGCTCGACCAAGCATTATCATGAAGGATTGGCGGCAATAAGACAAGTTTTCTAGTGAACATCTAAAAAGGCTAACATAAGTAGTCAATATGATAACGTATGCTTCATCATCATATCCAATTAATAATAAACCCAGTATAGAAATCCATAGAAGGATGGGAAACGAGTAAAAATAAACGGATAAATTCTAGCAATTTATACACCACCCCCAACAATCAAAAAGCTTGTAGGAACATAAGCATATAGCAAATGATTTTCCAATAGCTTCACCAATACAAACCGACGGTAGAACAAAAGATTGCCCCATCATTATGACGACTCATCATCTCAGTAAGATCTTTCGATTATGTGCATCCAAATTCGTCAAAAGCAAAACCAAAAGAAATGTCTGCGAATTTAGATCACTAAGAGGACAGTCAATCTCATTCTCCAATTTCTCATTCTCAGAAAGATCAAACAATAGTAAAAAAAAAAAAAAAAATAGTCATAATGGGTCAACAACACCAGTACACAGAATGTGATATGATGCATTTCTCAATCAAACAATTTCCTCACTCAAAACCAGGAACTAGATATAAAATCACCAATCAACCTGCAGCGACCACGATAGAGACGAACGACACGACCGACCAAACATGTGTCGGGTTCTTGTCCTCGGGAAAGTACTCACTTAGAACTCCAATCTCATAAACGTCCTCCCGCACGGCCCCTGGAGCCTGCCCATGACGTACGAGTCCCTCCTGAGGCACTTGGGGAGGAAGGAGTTCTCGTTGCCAAGATTTTGCCTCACGATGTCCCCGCAACCCTTGGCTAACTCCACGCTCATCTCTGCCGCTCCTTTCGTGAATTCCTTCGCATGGTCCACCGCATTCCTGATCTCTCCGACACTACCATCTCCAAATTCAATCATTTTTTTTAAAACTAAAACAATATCCCCATGAGTTCACATAATCCGCAGCCATTTAGACAAATCTAGAATGTGACTCCTCGCGGTAGTAAAAATAAAAAATTGAAAATTGGGCCATACCTGCGGAAGTACCTGCTACTTGATATGGATCCGAAATGCCAATCAGCGAAAGAGATGAAAATGTGTCTTCAGAAAAGTGAATCCATCATGTATCGATGTAAGCCTAGGCCATCTCACGCATCTTTGTGAGGACCATGAATAAGATTTCCTCTGCAGCAAACTGCCTCTCTTCACCCTTGTGATTGACAGCCCTTGCAAATGATGACAATCATGGGCGTGAGGCCGGGACCAGCAATGACCTTGGACGGCCAGTGCCTCTTGTTACTCTGGACCGAAGGATCGCTGAATCTCCTCCGGAACAGCCGACTCACATGGAAGATGGTGTTGGTGGGATTCATGGCAACCTGGTTCTTGGTGGCGTCACCAATCAGATTCTCTCATTTTCCGGCTATCGATTCTTCTGTATGCGCATCCACACCCCTTGGACATCTCTCTCCGATGATCACCATGGACGGACATGGGAATACTACAAGATACAGAGAAACAAAGAATGACACAAAAAAAAAATGTGCTCAGATTTTCGGTCTCAACAACAAAGAAACGTAAGCAAAAATGAGTCTACACGGTAATGAGATTATTAAACCTCATCACATCCTCAGATTTACACCAAAATTGCAAATTACTTCGCATGGATGTTTAAAGGGCATTTTGACAAACCATTCCATGCGCTTGTCGAGGAGATATTCACAGGTACTGTCAATAGTCCAGTTAGCCCAAGGAAACTCTGGGCAACGTTGCTTGTGAAGGTGAGCAACGTGTACAGGGCTTTGGATTCGAACAACTCGCTTTGAGTCTCCAAGACCAAGGACAGGACCGAACAGGGCATCCTTGTGACGGATGAGTGAACAGAGACGATACGCACTCCAAGGAAGGCAACAATTGGCAATTAAGAGGTGGGAGGAGTTTGGCGGTGATCACTGAGAAAGCCACTAGAGAATTCTTGAAAAATCCTTTCTCATCAAACGCCTCTGCCCTTTTTGTTCTGTTAACGTGGCCTGTTGGGTAGTTCCTTCAAAGCCTTCTTTGTAGATCACGCTTGG
This sequence comes from Eucalyptus grandis, assembly GCF_016545825.1. Classification (NCBI taxonomy): domain Eukaryota; kingdom Viridiplantae; phylum Streptophyta; class Magnoliopsida; order Myrtales; family Myrtaceae; genus Eucalyptus; species Eucalyptus grandis. Next base: position 42,789,960 of record NC_052618.1, read on the forward strand.
CTTCTCTGCATCTCTCTAAGTCACATGTCTTGATTCATAACCTTCATCCACTTGACTCCATTGTGGCAAAATAAATCCTTAAAATTATTGAGAAAATATGGTTCCGAATTGGGTAGAACAATGAAGTCGAATATTTAGAGTAATTAAGTCGAATTTTAAGGCATGATATCATTTTTTTAAAGGATTTATTTGCCATACATTGTTACTAATAATCACCAGCAAATTTTTTTCATGATACAAAAGAATCTCAAATGAAAATAGTAAATAGCAATTTTAGTATATTTACAGGATCTCTTTACGAAACAATTGAAAAGATGATTGTATATTATTTCAAAAGAAAATAAAAAAAATAAAAGAAAAAATATTCTAATCTAATAGACATGGCACCTCTTCGTTTGTTTTACAAACAAACTATCAACTGTGTTTTGCACCTTCGGTTCATCTATAGTTGGTAGGACTTGTCATCATCGCGCACGGTGACATGACTACGGGGCACCGACTTGCTTCACAAGGGTAGGCGTTGTGGTACTAAATGCTTATTCGCAGGGCATCATGCAACGACCAAGTCGCCTTGCCTCTAACCAGCGAGGGCCGTCTTCTTGTCTGCCAGGGCCGAGTGGTGATGTCTCTTACTGCACAATTGCATGTAAAGCTTTCAGGCTTACTCGTCATTCGACATTTCGGTGAATTCAGGTCTCCTTTTCTGAACCAGCACGTCCGATTCAGGCTAACAATTACAAAAGAAAAGGATTAAGAAAAGGAAAGGCAGGCAAACATCTTGATTTCTTGCAACCTAAGCTTTCTACACGTTCTACGACCGTCCATCTGAACCGGATGATCATGGCATAAGCAAAGTTACTTTTCAAGAAATTAAAACTATTTTTTGATATCGAAATGGTAATTAGATCGAAAAATGATGAGTTTTAATCAGAAATCTATGAAGAACATGGACTTTTGCCTTATGATAAAGATTATTTAATCACTTCGTTTTTAATTTAAAACGTCTGTATCAATATATTATGGCAAAAACTATGGATAGTTGAAGAAATCTCAACAAAGTGAAACACCATCAAACATGGTTGGTTTCTAGTTTATGAAATCGAAAATTGACTCAACGGTCCCGGAATCGGGTTGACCGGGTCTTAGTCAATTCCTAAGTGAGTCCTATTGTAATTATGGTTAATGGATCAACGAAAGCTAATAAATTAGGCAAAAGAATGTTTCAAGTGCCATAACTTGGCACAAAGAGACACTTAAGTGCTATACTTACGAAAGGTACACTTAAGTGCCACCTTTTAAGAAAAATGGAACACCTGAGTGCCACATCCGGCGAAGCCAGCCGGAAATCATAGGTGGCAATTAAATATTAATATTTCTCGTCGAGGTGGCTCACCAGAGAGCTGAGTCACTGAATTCACCCCAAACGATGTCGTTTTGGGTGTTGGCCAAAATAAAGCCCTTAAATTGACTAAAACGATATCGTTTTGGCATAATTTGAATTTTAATACAATATACAAATTACTTAAATTAAATTTAAAATAAAATAATAATATAATTTATATTTATTATTAAAAAAAACGGAGAAAGAGGAAGGCGGCCGGCCGTTGAGGGCTGAGCCCTCACCGCCGCCTCCCCGTTGTCACCGGAAGGTGGGGGGAGGGTCAGCCAGGGCCGCCAAGCCCGGCCGAGGGCCAGCAGCCCCAGCCGACCGATAGCTAGGGCCTGCGTGCCCTCTCCCTAGATTTGGGTGTGGGTGAGGGCATGCAAGCCCTCGTCGCCAGTTGGCTAAGGCCGCTGACCCACAGCCAAGGCTCGGCGGCCCCACCTTGCCGTCGCCTCCCTCCTCCTCCTTCCCCCCTCCCCTTTTCTTCCTCCTCCTTAGCCGTTGGCTATTTCCCCTCCTCCTCCTCCTCCCCCGGCCTCGGCGGATCTAGGCGAGGGCTGTGAGCCCTCGCCGATTTGGCAAGGGCCGCAACCCTTGCCCAAATCCAGTGAGGATTGATAGCCCTCGCTCGGCCGGGCCAAGGGCCGCCACCTGCTGGGGGTCGCCTCAACGGGCGGTGGCCCTTGGCCTAGCCTAGTGAGGGCTGCTGATCCTTGCCGGATCTAGGTGAGGGCTCACGAGCCCTTATCGCTGGTTGGCTGGGGTTGCCAGCTCCTAGCCAAGGCCTGGCGACCCTAGCCGACCCTCCCCCCTCCATCGCCAGCCCTTCCCAGTGACGGCGGGGGCGGCGCGACGGGGCGAGCCCTCGCCCGCCCCCATTTTCTTTTTCTTTTTTAATTTTAAAATTATTAATTTTAAATATTTTAACTAAATTTAATTTTCAATTTAATTTAATTAATTTTTTATATTATTTGTTTACCATGTTAGTAAAAAAATATGCCATTTTTGCATTACTTGGCCACGTGAGCATGCAAAACGATGTCGTTTTGCACTTGTTTCGCCGGAAAAATGCCACGTATATAATTTGGCCGGATTTCGATCGGATTGACACTCAAGTGATCTATTTTGCTTCGATTTTGGCACTTAAGTATACATTTCGTAAGTTATGGCACTTAGGTGTCCATTTCTGCCAAGTTATGGCACTCTAGGGGTCCGCATCTCCAATAAATTAAAATACGTCTTTTCTGTTCACGTATCTCTTGTATTCATGAATTTCATAAACCTTTTTGTTTACATATCTATTGAACTCATGAATTTCTTAGATTCTTGTATCTTTTAGTTCATGTATTTATTGAGTTCACGAATCTCTTGAATTCACGTGTCTCTAGATAGACGAATTTCTTGGATTCACATGTCTCTTGATTCATGAATTTCGTGGATACACGCGTCTATTTAATCCATGTATCTCTTCTGTACATGAACCTAAAAGCTCTATAAATAGATAGGGGCATAGAGCTTCATTAAGTTTTTTGTTTTGGTTTTTCCGACTCAATTCCAAAAAGGCTTTGATATACTTTTCTACTCTTCTGATTTTTCTGAGTGTGCTGGTTCAATTGAACGGTTCGACTGAGTCTTATTTGCATAGTGCTAATCCAAACAGGTTCGAGGTATTATATCTTGGGAGGCATAGTTCGTGAATCTGCGGAGCACCATTGGCAGGAACTAATCGCATTAAGGTGATTCGGATATCTGTACCTCACCTCCAATTTTATGTTCTGATTACAACAAACAATTTGTTTTCTCTGGATTGTATTCCAACAATATTGGATTAATTTCCAACATTCTTAAGGCGATTAGCTCACTCACTATTTGTTGTTTTTGTCGGATTAGATAGCTGAAAACAATCAAGTGCATTCAATGTCCCGAATGTTTCAGGAGATGTTCCGACGGTCGATTTGACCATTGCTATGGATGATGTTCAACCCTTAAGGTTTGAATTTGTAGTAGCTAATGCTACGGGCCCTTGGGCTAATACCAATTTTGGTGGTGCGGGTATAATCATACGATTGGTATGCCTGTGACTGTTTTTCATAATAATATAGGCCGAATGGCTTTTGGCTCTGTTTCTATAGGGATGGTTCAACAAACCTTGCCTACTGTTATGGCAACACCTCCAGTTACAGCGAATGAGAAATCAGAGAAATTCACTGGAGTGGGTTTTAAATAGTGGCATCAAAAGATGTTCTTCTATCTAACCATGCTCAATCTGACGAAATATTTATTGGAGGTGTGCCTGATAATTAGTCCAAATGAGCAAGATGTGATAACGCTCGGAGCATTGGAGGCTTGGAAGCATGGGGACTTCTTATGCCGAAATTATATCCTAAACTATTTAGTAAATTCTCTTTATAATGTTTATTGTAATATTGAATATGCTAAACAGTTATGGGAGTCCTTAGAAAGGAAATACAAGACTGAGAACGCTGGTACCAAGAAATTTGTGGTTGCCAAATTCTTGGACTACAAGATGGTGGATTCTAAATCTGTCATGAGTTAGGTTCAAGAATTACAAACAATTCTGAGTGACATTTCTGCTGAGGGAATGATACTTAGTGAATCATTCCAAGTGGCGGCTATGATTGAAAAACTACCTCCGAACTGGTCATACTTCAAAAATTATTTGAAGCACAAACGGAAGGAGATGAACCTAGAAAATCTCATTATGCACCTCAGAATCGAGGAGGACAATAGAAGGAGTGCGAACCCTTCTTCTAAGCCAAAGGCCAACGTTGTGGAATCTTCCAAATCCAAGCAAGATAGAAAAAGGAAGATGTCTTTTCAAGGAAAAGGCAAGCAGAAGGAACAGTTATAGAAATTCCAAGGGACGTGTTTTATATGCAACAAGCTTGGCCATTGTGCTAAGGATTGCAAGAAGCGCCCGAAAAAAAAAGGCAAGAACAATGGTGGCAAGAACAATGGTGCAACCCAATAACTGAATTTGACAGAATATGACAATATTGAGAGACTGTCTGCTGTGGTAATGTCCGAAATATCTTTGGTGTCGAACACTAATGGATGGTGTTTAGACATATGTGCCATAAATCACATCTGCGCAGATAAACACATGTTCTCATATTATTAAAAAGTTGAAGAAGATGAAAAGTTTTATATGGCTAACTTTGCATCAGCAAAGTTTGCCAGAAGAGGAAATGTGATCCTAAAGTTTACATCTAGCAAGGAGGTTGCCCTACTGAATGTGCTGCATGTACTAGAGATTCGGAAAAACCTAATCTCCGGCCCTATACTTGTCAAAAAGGGTTTCAAAATTGTATTTGAATCTGATAAACTTGTACTTTTGAAAGGAGGGATGTATGTAGGAAAATGGTACTTGTGTAATGACCTATTTAAAGCCAATGTGACTATCATTGATGTAAACTCGAATTATGTGTACCCAAAGACTATTAATAAAGAAAAGTCTTCAGTTTACACCGTTGTGTCTCTTTATCTATGGGAGGGTAGATTATGACACGTAAACTATGGTACAATGAAGAGAATATCAAACTTGGGATTAATTCCAAGATTTGAGTTGGATGCCTGTTACAAGTGTGAGACTTGTGTTGATACCAATTTTGCCAAGAAACCTTTCAAATCCATTGAAAGAACAAGTGAGCCTCTACAATTAATCCATAGTGATCTATGTGATTTAAAGTTTGTAGAAAGTAGAGGTGGAAAGAAGCACTTCATCACATTTGTGGATGATTGTACTAGATTTTGCTATGTTTCTTTACTAACTAGCAAAAATGAGACTATGAGCATGTTTGTCAAATATAAAAATGAAGTTAAAAACCAACTTGATAAACGAATCAAAGTGCTTAGGTGTGATAGAGGTGGAGAATACAGTTAATCAATTTCAAAGAGTTTTGTGCTAGTTTTGGAATAATTCTCCAAACAACAGCACCTTATACTCCACAACAAAATGGAATTGCTAAACGATTGAACATGACATTAAAGGAGATGGCTAACGCCATGCTTTAGAGTTCAGGTTTACCTCAGAACTTGTGGGGGAAGGTAGTTTTAACTGTAAATTATATTCTTAATAAAATACCCCACAAAAAGACAAGTAAAAAACTCCATACGAGTTATGGAATAGAAAGTTGTCATCCTACAATTTTCTAAAAGTGTGAGGGTACATAATGTGATTTATAATGGTAAGTCTAGACACATTCGTCGTAGACACAATACCATAAGGCAGTTGCTTTCAAATGGAATAATTTCTTTAGACTTTGTAAAGTCAAAGGAAAATATTGCAGATCCGCTAACAAAAGGTTTATCAAGAGAGCAGATAAACTGCGAATCGAGAGGAATGAGTTTAAGAGCCTTAACCCAATAAAGAGATTCCACGGTGGAAACCTAACCTATGCGATTGGAGATCCTACGGTCTAGGTTCAATAGGATAACGTAAATTTTGAAAACTCTAGTGTAAGTACTGTCTCCCATTCCTATGATGCAACAGTGCTTTCCTACAGCGTTATTAAAGGTATACTATGTGTTTAATGATTCAGATAACTTGTAATATAATATCTAAGTAAGATATGGTAGGATATCTTTAATAGGAATGCACCTATATGCGTGGAGCTGGCCAACTCTATGAAAATCTTTAAAGGCTAGATTTTCTAAAGCACGCATGAATCTCGAGAGGTTCAGGGCTGAAAGAACGAATACAACCGAGAACCAATCTTGAATTGGAAATACTCTGTGTGAGGTTTATTGTCTAGGCTTACATAAACAACTGGCGATTCAAGGCTTAGTCCATCAACTAGTTAAGTAAGTTCGATAAGCTTTCACTAAAGAAGGTTCAAAGCGAAAGTTACCTATCTTGATGCAGTGTATTTCAACAGGCATGCTCAGATTCCTTCGAGTCAAAAATGTTTTGTTGATTCATTATTATGGGGGATTGTTGTAATTATGGTTAATGGATCAACGAAAGCCAATAAATTAAAATACGTCTTTTATGTTTACGTATCTCTTATATTCATGAATTTCATAAACCCTTTGGTTCACGTATCTATTGAATTCATGAATTTTCTAGATTTATGTATCTTTTAGTTCATATATTTATTGAGTTCACGAATCTCTTGAATTCACGTGTCTTTGGATACCTGAATCTCTTGGATTCACGTATCTCTTAATTCATGAATTTCGTGGATACATGCGTCTATTTAATTCGTGTATCTCTTCTGTACATGAACTAAAAAGCTCTATAAATAAATAGGAGCATAGAGCTTCATTAAGTTTTTGGTTTTGGTTTTTCCGACTTGATTCCAAAAAGGCTTTGATATACTTTTCTACTCTTTTGATTTCTCTGAGTGTGTTGATTCAATTGAACGGTTCGACTGAGTCTTGTTTGCATAGTGCTAATCCAAACAGGTTCAAGGTGTTGTATCTTCGGAGGCATAGTTCGTGAATCTACAGAGCACCATTGGCAGGAACTAATCGCCTTAAGGAGATTCGGATATCCATACCTCATCTCCAATTTTATGTTCTAATTACGTCAAACAGTTTGTTTTCTCTCGATTGTATTCCAACAACATTGGATTAATTTCCAACAAGTCCAAGAATCAATGGATATTTCTTTCTTTTTTTCCTTCTATCATCTCGATGCTCTACGCAGATATCAATGTTTCTTTAGTCTGGGTGTTACGCAAATCTCATATTTGCAATTAAATCTACTTTTTCAAATGAACAAGGTTCTGAGCACCATGTATTTTAGCTGATCCAAGGACAAATCTCGTTGCACAAGCCATTTTCGTCCAATAAAAGATCCAGTGTCTTGGAAGTTTTTTGGAATTTATTTTTTCTATTAGTTTCCTTGGTTGGTCGAAAAGGAAGTAAAGTTGGGAGAAAGATATCAATACATGGATTCACCCAATGACAGATGGGATATTATTTTTTATAGCTACTAGTCACGGTAAGAAATGGTTTAGCTAATTGAGAGGCTATTAGGGTTCTAAAGGTTCTACCCTAATCATCTTTACTCCCTAGAGAAAAAGAATAGTAAAAAATAAAAAAATATCAACCCAATTTTTGAGTATTTGATTTCGCTTCTGAAATTGGGAATTGGAACAATTATTATCCATTCCATATAGTTGGAACCAGGAACCACCTAAAACTAGCAAATTCATTTCAGTTCTTAGTTTAGGATTTGACCGATGCTCACCCCTATAGAGTTCATTATTGTGCGAAAAATTAATAATTTGAACTAAATTTTTTAAAAACTAACTGTTTTTATACATTAAAAATTACCCAGCAGAAAATATTTTTATTATTAGTAACAATTTATATCCACATGTCTTTATTGATAGCATAAATATTTATCATTCACTTTTTTTCAAGCAATATATATATATATATATATATATATATATATATATATTAAAAATCGTTGATTTTTGGCCCAGAAAAATCCCAGTGCACCAAAGTGCACTTATGTTAAGTGACATGTGGTAATTAACACATATTACAGTTTGGAGTTTAATCCACTATATATCATAGATGTACTAATTTGTGGTTTTTTTTTTATAGTATTAATCCAATTTAATAAAAACTAATGGATGATAAAGTTGTCATATATGTATCAGTTTTGAGTTTTTGGTTGTAAAAAAATTATTTTAGATAAATTTATCACAAGTGTACCAGATTAAAATTTCTATTAAATTTTATTGTTTAATTGCTGAGTTAAGTGATACGTGATGGTTAAAAGTATTCCAGTTTGGAGTTTTACCCTCCGCTATCACTGATATACTTTTCGTGGTATTAAGCCAATTTAATAGAAACTAATAGATGATAATTTTGTCATAAATGCACTGGTTTAGGATTTGTGGTTGTCAAAAAATTATTTTGGTGTAAATTTATTATAAGTGTACAAGATTTTTTTTTTTTTTGGTAAGGTAAGTAATATTAAGGGGAAGGTCAAAAAGTACAGACAACCGGCTTCAAAGAACTGTCACTCAAGATGAACAGGCTCATGATGAGTGAAAGGAAGCCGAAAAAAGGCCAATCGGCCGACAACACCAAAACAAGGCAACATGCCAAAGGAAGAACACAAAGCAGCACCAAGTGTCTACCCGGGCAAGGCCAACTTAGACGTTGAAGATAGCAGGGTCCACCAGGAACGTTGCACTCTTCTGTTTCTTGGGGAATCCTCCACATTCTTGAAGGTGCAAGCCTTATCTTTAACAACCTTAAGAAGGTGCTTCTTCATAGCCGAAGTAGAAATCTGCACACCCCTAAAGAGAATATCGTTTCTATTCTTCCAAATGATGTGGCAGAGTGCTCCAAAAGAGAATCGGCTGATGCATTTATAAAACTCCTTGCTTGAGAGCAAGGCCAAAGCCCAACTAAGCATATCCTCCCAAGGCTTATTACTCCAAGGAAGACCACATCTAGTCGCCCAAAAGAAGGCAACAATTGAGGTAATGTGACAACCAAAAAAGAGGTGATTAACTGAGTCCGGCACCTCATTGCAGAAGGGGCAAGACACAGCATCAATCCTGCCATGAGCCATAAGAAGGGATTGTGTAGGTAGCCTACGCTTAGTGATGAGCCAAAGGTTCATTTGGTACCGAGGTAGGATGGCATTGTTCCAGATGAGACCGTGCCAACTGACTCTCTCCTTCTTTCGTCTTATAAGCTCCCACACCGAGGCCACTAAGAACACACCCGAAGAAGTCTCCCTCCAACAAAACCGATCCATAATACTAGTCAAGGTGGGAAGTGGCGAGCCTCATGTCTGAATCACCGATCTAATAGACTGGCCATCCTCTGAGAAGAGATCAGCCACCGAAGCCTGCCTAGAAAGACCGAAGCTGTAGATAATCGAATTTGTGAAAATTAGATTCAACGGGCTCCTGGGATGCCAGTTATCAAACCAAAGAGACGTGGAAAGACCATCGCCTATCCTCCAGTGGAAGCGGAGTCGGAATTCTGTCCTGAGTTGTAGTAATTTCTTCAAAGCCCAAGAACAAACAGACGGCTGCTTCGCCACCCAAAAGTTCTCTCTTTTTAAGAAGGTTGAGTGGATCCATCTACACCAAAGAGACTTTTTATCTGAAAATAATATCCAGATATGTTTGAGCATAGCCGCCTTATTGCATTCACGCAACCTCCAGATACCCAGACCGCCTTCCACCTTAGGAATGCAAACATCCTCCCAGGATACTTTGGCTCCCCCTCTACCCAATTGAGGTCCTTTCCAGAGGAATTGCCTAAGGATCCGCTCAATCTTATCCAGCACTTCTGCAGGCAGAATAAAAACACTCGCCCAGTAGGCCTGTATGGCATGAAGAACTGACCTAATCAGTTGAAGACGACCAGCTACAGAAAGGAACCGATGTGTCCAGGATTCCACCCTAGAGGTGATACGCCTGACAAGAGCAACACAATCCGCTTTCCCCAACCTCGAGGAGATGATTGGAACGCCCAAGTACCGAACTGGAAGTTGCCCCTCATGGAATCCGAGTTCTTGTAAGATTTGATCCCGAAGAGTTGGTTGGCCACCAGAGAGGAATACCTCGCTCTTCCTCTGATTCGGAATAAGGCCACTCCATAATGAAAAACTCTGAAGAACTTCTTTAACTAGCTTAATGGAAGGCAAGTGACATTCACATAATAGAAAAATATCATCTGCAAAAAACAAGTGCGAAAGGCTAGTGGACTTACACCTCCAAAAGAATTTGAAGTCTGGTTGACGCGAGCATCTCCGAAGAATCCCAGAGAGTATCTCCATGGCCAACGTGAATAAGTAGGGAGATATGGGATCCCCCTGGCGCAGGCCTCTTCCGCTGGGAAAAAAACCATGAAGCTCCCCATTCAACGCAATAGAGAACCGAGGCGTCCTCACACAAGTCATGATGAGGTGAACCAACCGATCAGGGGATCGAAAAGCAAGTAGCACACTCTCAAGGAACTGCCAATTTACGGTGTCATAGGCCTTCCTGAAGTCAACTTTTATAGCACATTTAGGTGTATAAGGTTCGACATGAAAACCAGCGAAAAGTTCCTGTGCCAAGAGGACATTATCCCTAATGCGACGACCCTTAACAAAGGCATTTTGATAATGGCTTACAAGGTCCTGAAGCATGGCAACAATCCTTTTTGCAAGCACTTTAGTAATAACCTTGTAAACTGTGTCGCAACAAGCGATAGGCCTATAGTCATCAACAGTAGTCGCATTGGGTACCTTCGGAACCAGCACCAAAATGGTGTTATTAATTTCCTTAAGGAGCTTCCCCGAAATAAAGAAATCTTTCACAGCTTCCGTGACCAGCTGACCCATCGTGTCCCAATTCTCCTTGAAGAACTCCACTGTGAAGCCATCCGGATCGGGTGCCTTCCCTCGAGCAAGGGAGAAAAGTGTGTCACGAATCTCTAAGTCAGAAACTGGACAATTGAGGGTGGCGATCTGATCATCATTCAGACAAGTTTGGATAACTTCCCTTAGATCCGACACCAATGGGACTCACAATCCAGCCTTGATAACAAAAGATCTTGGAAGTAGTCTACAAAATGCTATTGAACTATTTGAGGTTCAGTGATTTGATTACCTGAAGCATCCACGACTGAAAGAATTCTATTCCTCAACTGTCTCTTATTGACGTAATGATGAAAGAACTTCGTATTCTGATCACCTTCCTTGAGCCATTTGACTCTGGCCTTTTGCCTAAAAATTGACTCTTCCTGAGATCGGAGCTCCACTAAGGATCTTCGTTGCACCCTCTCCAAGTCAGCTAGAACCACACTTGTAGGATCTTGAAGGAGACCAACTTGAGTTTGTTTCAAGGCTTCCCTCGCTTCAAACGTTCTAACGGATATGTTAGTAAATGAATCCCTATTCAATTGCTTGAGTCGACCTTTGAGGGCCTTCAGCTTGTGCACAAGCCTAAACATAGGCACCCCTGACCCTAGAGCCTCCCAGACTTGCTTCACAATTGATTCAAAGTCCGGGTGTTGCATCCAAAAATCAAAGAACTTAAAAGGTTTCCTTCGAAGAACCGGATTCTCTACCTTTACCACCATCGGTGAGTGATCAGAGATTCCAGGCACGAGAAAGGACGCCTCCGAAAAGGAAAAAACCTGGCTCCAACAAGGGTTAATCAGGACCCTATCAATCTTTCTTGCCTTGCGCGCAGGGCCTGAAGACGTTGACCAGGTGTAGCGAAACCCCACGTACCTAAGGTCATCCAGTTCCGCCTGGTCTAGATAAAGCCCAAAATCATCAAAGCTCGGCAACCAAAGATGCATGCCACCCAGTCTGTCCGAAGGATCCTTAATCGCATTAAAGTCTCCCATTACAAGCCACGGCCTATCATGAAGAGCAGCACTTCTAGAAACCAAATCCTCCCACAATAAACGCCGAGAAGAAAAGGAATGTTCAGCATAAACAATAGAAATCACACAGGTCACACTCGAGTCCAACCAACAAAGCTCCCCATGAATCACTTGATCAGAGACCGAGAGAGGTTCAAAGGAAATCGTAGTAGGATCCCAGCCAACCCATATTCTACTCCTATTGGAGTATTCTAAGTTAGCTCGCCAACACCAGTTCGCCAGCAGATTCCCAGAGATGGCATTGAAAAGATTGTGAGGAACTTTAGTTTCAACTAGGCCGATTAAGGATAAACGATTCGTCAAGACGGCATTGAAAAGATTGTGAGGAACTTTAGTTTCAACTAGGCCGATTAAGGATAAACGATTCGTCAAGACTAGATTCCTCACTTCCGCTTGCTTAAGAGGGGCGCCAAGCCCCCTAATATTCCAACATCCTATATACATATTTGCAAGAGGGAGGGAGGGCATTACCTCCTTATGGATGGACTACATCGAGTGTAGGGTGTGGCTGGCCGGGTCGCTGGAGGGGGAGGATCCGGCGCCAAAGCAAGCAGTTTGTCCTGCAATGTCGATGGAGGAGGATCCATAACTGAAGTTGGCCTCATATCCACCGTAGCTGCCTTCGGAGAGGTGCATGGGGAGAGGAGGTCGTCATCCGAAAGGAACTTTGCTCCTCCTACCACCTCAAGCGGACTGACCAACGCCGGGTCACTATGCTCAGAAGGACTAACTATGTCATCTAAGGGAGATGGAGCAACTTCCACATGCTCCGAAAAGGTCAAAAGCCCTTTGGGAGGTCTGCGTGTAGAGGTGCTAGGTAACCTCTTCACCAATGTTGTTGATCTGAGCTTCAAGGGCCTCAGCTCTTCGCTCACACTTGGCGTGGAGGAGTTTCCCTCTAACTGAGGTTGGGACTTTTTCTTCTTACTCTTCACCTGTTTCCAACCTTGCTCGGAGACCACTGGATCATCCGGGGGTAGGCTAAAGGCTTGGGCAGGCTCCGAAGGGGCAGAGGTCGAAGGATTAGTCTTCGGGGCTGTAGGAGGCTGAGAGGACTTGGGGGCAGCAGCACAATTGTGGCCAAATACCCCACACTTGAGGCATTCCACGGGCTTCCATTCATATTCCACAGCTATGGACCTAGATACACCATCCACATTAGCTTTCACCATTGAGACCCTCGGGTGGTTTGCTTGGATCTCCACACACACCCTGGCGAAGGAAATCATCATTTCCCCCTTGGTGCGTTGGTCCACATGGAGCGGTTTCCCAACGGAGCTAGCTAAAGCACTTATTGCTGGTGCAGACCAAAGATCAAGTGGCAGGTTCTTAAGCCTTATCCAAACCGGCACTGCCGAATGCTTGCTCTTTTTCAACTCCATGAGTGGTTTCCATTGTTGTAGAATGAGTGGCACCCTAGCCACAGTGATATGTCCCTCCTCAAGGATCTTTCTCCTAAACGCCGGATCGGGGATGTGGAAATAATAGAATTCTTGGTTGTCGGCTAGCACATCTACTAGTTTCGGACCCCATGTGCTCTTTAGCGTTTGTTCGGTGAGCTGAAAAGGAAGTCGCTTTCCCACATAATGGCCCACCAAGAACTCATTCCACTTAGGGTCAGCGGCTTGTAACACCTCAGTAGACAAGTTAACAATAGATTCCTCCCCCACGACATCCGAGGGAGCATAGGACAACTCATAACCTTTCGCGGCCAGCCACGCCACATTGGCCCAAGACCTGGGTTGGGGAGGTCTTGAGGAGCTTTTTGGCTTACTCAGAGCCTTATTGGAAGGGCCATGAGACCGGCTACGACCCCTGGACCGCCCCTCCCAAGATGGCCTGGAGATTGGCCCATGGCTAGATCCACCTTCAACCGAGACGGACCCTTCAAAAGGTCGAGAGTCTTGAGTCGGCTTACCAACTTGCCCTGCAGGAAAACGAGTGGGGGAGCTTGGGCCCTTCCCCTTCCCATTACCTTGACGACCAGCATCCGAGGGGGATGCCATCGTGCCCCTACAAAGCCTCAAACAACCCACTAGACCCTATAGCAAATCCATACCAGGGCCTAAGTGAGGAAGAAGGGACGCTGAGGAACACCACCACCACCACAAGTCTCAGGTTGAGCTCCGGACAAGCTCGAGCAGCTCCTGCGAGCAGGAGCTACTGCAGCGTCGAACTAGACGAACTTGCGAAACTAGGGTAGATGAGCTCTCCACTTCGGCAAAAGAAGACAAATGCATACCGTGAAGAGTTAAGGATTGCCAAGAGGAAGAAGAGCGCCAGAAATCGGAGCAAAAGGATGGCTAAATCGCCCAAGCCGAGCGAAGATCAGAACCGGTGAACAGTGAGAAAATCGCCCCTCTTGGGAGAGAGGATGAACAGTAATTCGAGAAAGAACAAAATTATAAGTGTACCAGTTCAGAGTTTTTGATAATCAAAAAATTAATTTGGGATAAATTTATAATAAATGTATCAATTTAGGGTTTTTGAAAAATATGGTATATTGTAAAAGCTATCGAGCATCAATAATTCATTAGCCAATGGTTGGCTACAAATTCTCGTTATTTTGGCATAACGTTACTGTGAATTTTTGCCAAAAAGAATCAAACCGTAGCTCCTTGACTCTCAAATTATTTAGGGTAGTTACATTTTGGCCCGTGTTGTATTGGAGGAACTCAATTCTGATCTCACTTTATTTGGTTACAAGTTGGAATCTATCCTACTCTACGGCCACAATTTAAGTTCTACCATCGAATTTCCGTTCGGAGTTTGCCGGAAAGTGCTAAGTCGGCACTGCCTATGTTGACATGTGGACCGTACATGTACAAATTACAGTTGTAGTTTTCATACTTATACGAAAGATCAATTTTAGTCCATGTAATTTATTTTATTGACAAAACAAATTTTCTAATGAGTACTTAATTATTTTCATCGTATTCATCCAAACCTAATGAAAACGTCAAATCGAGACCAAGTGTCAATTAGTGATTCTTACGTTTGCAAATATACTTGATTAGATCGACCGCCCATTAAGATCGTTTTTACTATATGCAACATCTTTATTTCCGTTCAAATTCGTACGGACATATTGAGGACTAGTTTCATAAAGACGTAGACTGACTTTCAAATCTTCTAACCACTATTTTGACTGTCTATTAAGTGGTCTAAATCATTAAAGTGTCTCTAATAATATTAAGTGGTACCAGTATAAACTATAAAGATTTGCGCACATACATATCATAAACTAAATTTTAGCGTTATAGAAAGTATGCAGATTTAAATTGTATATATATATTTTTTTTTTGGAGACTTACTCCCGTAGGAGCTACGAGACAGTAACTAGTGCTATCTCAGCAATTTCTGATGAATTTTGATAGGAAATTTTGATGGAATGACTTTGATTGTCGTCGAAGTATAATCCAAGATTAGACTCATAACCAAACGAAGGATAAGGACGAAAATTGAATTCCCCCAACACTATAGGGACAGAAAATGTAACTACCTTTTTTTTTTTTTTTTTTTTTTTAAATTGAGTACAGGTTGGTCAAACTGGATCTCTTACGAATAAATGGAATGAATGAATAGGGACAAAAAATGTATTTCCTCATTTTCTAAAATTGAGTTTAGGTGGGTCAAGTTGGATCTCTTACAAATAAACGGACTGAATGAAACATAAGTTGGTTTTTATGTACTAGGTTAAGAATCTAGGATGATTTTTCTTTCCCAACTCAATTGGGTACATTGATTATAACTAAAATGTGTAATTTCATACTTAATTAGAGCACAAAGTTCATGTCATTAATCTCTTAAGCCCTCACGTTTTTCTTTATTAAGATAGCGACAGTTCATTGAAAAGGAATCAAATGATTTGGATATCATATCTCCTTTTTCTTATATTCTTTCATTAATAATTAATAAAATTGTCATTTTCAGCCGTTAGTCCAATGGAAATCGTTAAGATATGTTACATAATTTACATGTTCACTTTTTTTTTGAGACGTGGTTCTGCACATTTTGACAATTAAATCGATTTTTCTCTTATATTTAATAATCGGGTTAAATAAGGTGAATTTATCAGTATTTGACAAAGCTTTTGATAAGCAAGTTCAGGACATCATAACTCCATTCAACTTCAAGGTACACAGAATGCCGCCTTAGTTCTTCCAAATCAAAGCAGGTGCATTGCTATTGCTACTTGCTTTTCGAGGATCCATCTCAGTGGTTCGATAATAGCTAATCTCATCAGCAATTTTGAGTGTCGACTGTTAAATTATGTCTTGAATTTGAATTCATGCGTCCAAATTAGATGACATGACACATCTCTTTTGCCTTGACAGCACAGGAGCTTCTTAGATTGGCCAAGCGAAGCGCTTTATCATTGCTGCACGATTAGAGGAGTTCAACATAAACGAGCAAAAAGGAAGCTTTGAACACACGGGTGGTTTTGTATTGTGAGTTTTGGGTATAATTTAAGGCTGGCAAACACTCAAGTCTGAGCAATTATAACTCAGTAATTCTCCGATTTCTTAGTAGATTATTTGTTGTCCACTCTTTTCATTTCATATAGTAGGAACCGACACTCTTGTGTTCTTTGTTTTTTCCTCTCCGGTGATTACACATTAATTTAATTGCAAGATTTGATAGTTTCTTCATTATTTTACAACATTGACATTGCTCAATTAATACCGAGGCCCGAAATCATATAGCCATGGAGTGGAGACGAGTTCTTAGCAAAACAAAAGCTGTTCAGGAGGTGACTCATTGTAAGATCAGATTTGTTCCAGTATTCAAATCTTAGTGTAATGTCATCCTTTATCCTCCAGCAAGATCCAGATTTGGCTTCACTGTTGTGCTTATCTGTCTACAAATAGGAGAGTTTTCCGGTGATGGAGTCGTCCTTCGTCTGGGAAGGTACCAACAGATAAATTATGTACACTCCCATATGGACAAATGCTGTCACAGGCCGGATCTCGTAACGTATTTTCACTCCAATCAGGCAAACTTCTATATCAAGATGATCCGTAAGTAAATAAGATACATTTTCTTTCTCATTTTTTTAATGCATTTGAGCTATCACGAGGCATGAGAGAATTAAAAGTTCAGAGAGGTGAAAAAGAAGGAACAACAATTGCAGTCAAGTAAGGAACAGTACATTTTCATGACTATTCACTGCTAGAACTTCAGGAAATTTATAGAGCAATGACCTTCCTGTCTGGGAGATCTGTTTCACTTCAATCCTAAGAACTGTTATACTAAAAAGTTCCACATGTATATACAAGAAGGTGGATTACTTGTAGATTATAACGCACAATTTTCAATCAAAAACATCATATAGGACAATGAAGACGGATTCGTCTCTTCCCACTCCCTTTCTATTTTGCTTACCTCTGGACTTGCAATTGCCCTTGTTCTTGTTCCTGTTTTCCACACTAGGAAACCAAGCACCGCCCCAACCCCGAGGGCCATTAACCAGCGCCTAACGACAGGCTGCCCATCCCTCTTCACATCATTGGTTTTTTGAGCTTTCACTGGAGCAGAATTGTGTCCTTCGCATTCATGCTCCAAAGACAACGTGTTTGCACTGACCAAATGCACAACTGGTGCTGGAACACCGTTGGAAGATGAAGAGGAATCCTCGGAAACTTCAGTCAGATCTTGCAACTTGCAAGAGCTCACAGTGCTTCCATCTTTGGGGAATAAAACTTTCATAATCTCTTCCTTGCATTTGTTTGATTTCAAGTCTAAAATGATGGCATGTGGACACAACAAATTGGAACAATCTGCAGCGAAATTGGTAATTACGAGGGGATCGTCAACTTTTTTGAATGCTTTGGCGAGAACACCAACTGAAGTTTTCTGGAAGTTCCTCTTCTGGCAATGTGAGAGAATACGAAGAAACTCTGGAGGTAATTGCTCAGAAATCCAACTCTTACCTAGCAAATCATTGAGAAAGTATGGACTGATGCCAAAATTTAAGTGAAGCAAACAAACCAACAGAACCAACTTCAAGACCAACAGCGGGTAGTACTCCATCACATTTAGTTTTGATCTTTTGATCCATTCTCTGGTTTCTTCCTCATTGCAAAGCAGCTGCCTAATAGTGCTAGTAACGAACCCAATGATGGGCTCCAAGCAATTTCTCAGGTTGAAACTGAGGCTGCGCCTTCCTAAACCGTCATGGCAGATTAGCCATTCAACTAGAGAAGACTTGGTTGCATAAAACTGCCCTTTGGAGCAAGAAAACAAAATCAAAAGTCGTTCCAACAGATACAAAAAGCAAATTGGTGTTATGGAGTTTCTTTCAGTCCAATTAGCATTGCAAGTATCTGCCAAAGCTCGATAAAGGTTCCAAGCCAAAGAGATTTCCTCGGGTCCATCGCTAGCCTGAGGAAGTTCTGATGGTACGTCCCGACAAATGCATTCCATGAATGCCTCCCATGACGTATTTCCTTTAAATGATTCTGCAATTTTCCTGTACAAATCATCATCGAGCATTCCAGACCCAAGAACCAAAGTCGCAAGCTCACCCATCTTCCCATGTGAAAAATTCTTCTTCGAAATTATCAGGTTTATTGTTCTTCTAAGTAAAAGGCGAGAAGCCTGACTTCCTCTTAGAGATATCATATTCTCTGCTGGTGATGTTCGCCAGTCAAGAGGAAATATGTGACCAAAGTACCTCCTACAGGATGTGTCGATGAAACCCTCCAGTGCCCCGCTATCCAGGAAGGAGGGATTGGGACAATCGAGTTCTTGAAGGAACTTTGCAACCTCATGTAAGAGAACAAGACATCTGCTTTGCCAGAAGTTCGACAGAGAACTCTTTGCTAAAAACAGATAAAGTGCATCCAATTTGTCCAGGAGCTCCATACCAAGAGAAGTAAGCTCAGAATACCAATACTTTTGAGCAGCAGAGACCAATTGTCGAAGCTCCAAAGCAACCAATTGTCCATTTCTTCGAAGAATTCTTTTGTCTATGTTTCTGACCCAATCAGCATCTGGGTTTAGAAGGTGATAAGTTCCTTGCATGTTGGTCCGTTGCTCCAAAACACCAAAGTAATTCAAACAGAACTCCCAAAAGCACCTATTTTCCATTTCCTCAACCATCTCCACACATTCTACACACTTTATAATTCTAACAATCTTCTCTCTCAAAGATTCCAAAAGCACACCAATGAGTCAATGGAAATCTCATTCCCCAGGATCCGTGGTTCAGAATACTCCATTGGGTCGACAAGCCAATCATATTCCCAAAAAAAATTAGAGATATTTTGACGAAGATGGAAGTCCAGAATATTTCGAGCGCATAGCATTTCACCTCTGACACTTCCATTTCTCCTGGAAGCACTAAAACATTCTTTCAATTCAGCCAAGCTGCTCTGTTTGTTTAGCAGAATGCTTGATTCTACAGAAACATATTCGTAGAAGGCAATAGGCTCGGACTTTGCAAGATGTTTGGCTTTTGCTACCAGCTCCTCCTTTTGTGCAAACTGCTTCAAGGGCCACCCTTTGCTTCCAGGAGCCCAAAGGGAATAGAATAACACGTACCACAGGATATTCATTGACGCTTCTTTGTTTTGTCCACTCTTTCCAAGTAGATCAGCCTCGCGAAGGATGTCACCTTTCATCCTCACAATCTTTGCTGCCACCGAAAAGTTACCAAAGTCTTCCTCCAAACTGATAAGCTCATCAAGGCATCCTAGCCTCTTGAGTAAGTTTCGCATTGAATCAATGCAACGAAAAGCCTTCACATACTTCATCATGGCCCTGTAGTCTCCGAGGTCATAGTGATGAAGGGCACAACTCTCTAAAAGTCTTGTTCCGATTTCTCTATTTCTTTACTTTTCTTTACTATTCCCCTGTCCTCATTTCCCAGCCTTCTCCAATTCCCAATATATTGCAGACCCATTTCAAAAAGTTCTCCTTTGGCACAATTGGACAAGCACTTGGAGAAAAAATTTCCTCTTGCGTATGCCTCCGCTGCACGACTGTAGTGCCCAGCCAGAGAAAAACACTCTCCCGCTTTCTGCAAAGCAGATTCTCCACATTTTTCCATAAATATACTACCTGTTGAAGCACAAAAAAATTTAATGTTAGTCCCATTTCTAGTGTCCTGATCTTTCCATAAGATTTAATAACTTCACGATGTTTAGAAGATAAAAATTAGCAGAGGGACATTTGGAAGTTGCCAGAGATGCTCTTGCACAGCTCAACCATATTGTCCGATGTCAAGATACAAAACAAGATCAACGTCCAGAGGTGACTACAATACCAAGAAGTTGCTGATAAACCAGAGTATATATGGAGTATTCAACTGATAGCCACGGCTTTTCTAACCTTATGGGTGTGGTCAGTCAGTGTTAAGAACTTTGCAGCTCAAATTTTTCCAAGCTCATAAGAGAGCAGAGGCGTGTTGTCATATATAAAATAATCAACTTCTCAAAGCGAAGGCATAATCATGAAGTCAACGTTATTTGCAGCTGCTCAAATCACCAAAGCCATTTGGGAAAAACAAGTAAGACTGAATTTCTTTTGTTGGAAATTTTGAGAGAGAAAATTTTGAGAGGGTACCATGCATGTAAAAACTATTAATAAGAGCATAATTGAGATCAATGTCAAACTACCTCGTTCTTAGGCAGCTTTGACATCACTACGACGAGAAGAAATATAAAGAAGCAGCTAAAGCATATAAATTGTCCATCTTATCATTTCGAAAGAAATTGAAACAAAGTAAACATCATACCTGCTTTCTCGTATTCCTTCACCATGTAGAAACACTCCGCTGCAGAGTCAGCCACACCAATTGCTTCAAAAATCTCTGCAGCCTGCCTTCGAAGGTCCGAAGCCTCTTTTGGACTTAAAACATGCTTGAGATCTGCATCTGCTTTGAAAGCAGAGGCTTTAGCCAATTTCTCCCCGTATTCGTACCTTGCTCGCACAAAGCACATCGTTGCCATTCGGTAGTTACCCTCATGTAAGAGCTTGCAAAGTTTAAATAAAAAGAGAGATCAACAGCTTCTTCAGAGAAGGTGAAAAAAGAAAAATAGAAAAACACGGTCCTCCGTTTTTGGAAAAATCAGTGGTGTAGCCTTGAACCAAGGAAAGACACTGCCATTGACCTGATAACCTCAAAAAACGATAAAGATTCAAGGAAAATTGGTATCATGTGGTTTAACCATTGTGCCTAAATGAAGCAACTGGCCAAATTATTAAAAGACCAATCAAGTTGGCAAATCGATCACCATACTTTGTACCTTAGAACGTCCACATTCTACACACTTTTTTCAGGATCAGTCATACTTCTACAGTTATTATTGTCATTCCAAAATCCCTAGCATTCACAGATCATGTTGACTCCAAATGAGGCCAATATAACAATTCCTTGAAGAGGAAACAAACAATAAAGAAAAGAACAGAAAAACAGCAAACCTTAAAACCTTGTGACTTCCACTCCTCCGGCATGCTCCTGACCTGCATTGCTTCTGCACGGGCATGATCTACCAACCTAACTTGAACGAGGCACTTCTTCTTCCAGTAGTCGAACATTGGTTTGGAGAAGTCCAGGGCATTCTCACATATCCACAATCTCTGTCTTGTCCGAGTAATTGCGACATACAATTGCTTCAATTCAGAGCATAATATATCGTGATTCACGTCATCAAAACTTGGGGAAGACCATTGAGAGCTGTTATCGAGCAAAGCTTGCTCCTTCATGTATCCATAAATGACCCCCATTGATTTTTCAGAGGTGATGTGCCAAAGAAGTTGTGCAATAAGACGTCCTACACGATGTCATAGCAAAAAAGTTTCAAGTAAAAACATCTGATTTAAGACCGAAATGACAGATTTCAAGTTTCATGAATACATGGACAGAGCTCAAAAATTTAGGAAAAGAATATTTGGACTCATTCTGACACACCAGCCAATCAAGATCAATCGTGAAGTTGCACGATCTTTGATATTGTCAATTAAGCTAGAGAATGATGTCGACATAAGCCTGAACAAATTCTACATTATGTGTAATTAGATGCCACTGTCTACATACAAAAAAGGGTACGCAGAATGAAAATACAAATCAAAGCATTTTACAGAATAACAGCTGGCAGCAAATTGGTCAAGACCCATTAGAAAAAATGTTCATGAAATCTCTATTGCTGCTACCACTAAAATCCCATAGCAAACAATCCAAACCAGACACACGCCTACCTGAAATTCCAACCCCTTGCATTCCACTATCGTCAGAACTAGGGCTTGCCCTCTCACAAGGTTTGAAACTTCATCTCTAGAGTGATCATCTCGAACCAAAATAACCTGCTCTGCTCCAAAGCCAACGAACTTGCCACTAACATCATCGTTCCCAAAAATTGATAGTATGGCACTTTCTTCATTCTCCGAGTCAAGTAAAATTGGGGCTTCGCCACTTATGAAGCTAGTTTCGGGGTCCAAAGCATCAACGCAAAAAGGGAAAAAATGGTAAAGAAGATCAACAACACTCTGCGCCAGTTTGAGTATACCAGCATGAGTGCGGAAGTTCTGGCTCAAATGGAAAGTTTTGGAAGGACAACCCTTTTCCATTCTGATATCAGGTCCATCCATTGAATCTATCAAGAACTCTTTGTAGAAAAGGGACCTTACATCTTCAAAACTGAAGTCTACTCCCCTTGCAATAGTTTGCGTGGTGTCGCCAGAAAACACAAAGCCCTCATCAACATTTCTACATATATACTTGAACAGTGAAATTTGCCTCATGGTGAGATCCTGCACTTCATCAACATATACAAAATCCACCAAATTACCGGTAAACTGCCCATGAAAAAGACGGCGATGAAGATCATTGACAAGATCGGCCAAATCAAATTCACCATTTTTCATTTTCATCTTTTCATAATCCTCAAACGCATCATAAATTTTTTCTCTTCTCTGAACACTCAGAGTGGAGACGCGACCTTCTGAAAGTGAAACATAAGCTAGTCTGTCCAGTTTGCCTTCACAACCATCAGCTGGTTGAAGACCACCCTTTATACAGGACATTATTTCAGTGAAGACTCTGGAAGGATCAAGCCTCCTTCTTGTCTTGTCATTGAAGTGAGGCCAATAAACTGCACAAAACTTTTCGTAAGTAACCTCCTTTGCTCTTACAAGACTTTGCAAGGCAACTGGTCTGGAATTGTAGGTTTGGCCATGACAAAACTCCCTTAGATCAGGAAACCTTTCAAAGAATGAAGCCCCAACTGTTCCATCTAGCATCATCAGAAGCTTATGAAAAGTTATAATAAGGGGATGAGAGTTGGGAGATATATCTACAAATGAATCCGGGATATCCTTGAATAATGCTGCGTCATCAACAATCTCACCAACTGAAGAGCTTCCTCCTCTATGTTTTGCACCAATGCTGGAGCTGCAAGATAGTTCAGCTAGCAGTTAGAAATGAAAATTAATACTTAACAAACTGATGGGAATACCTACACTACACATGCAATCTCATAATTTCTACTTGACACTTAACAGCGAAAAGGGAATTAGAACATGCTGATGCACCAAGATTGTACTGATATATTACGAGACATGGATAGCATTTACAGCAGCTGGCAATGAAAATCTTCCCCCACAGCAGGATTTGTAGAACAGATGGTCCTTTCTCGATTCTGCTCATAATTGCATATTTTCATTTAAAATAAATTTTCTTTCTAAACGTACAATGCTACAATCACAAAGCTGAATATGGAAGTTTCCAATAAGTGGAAATGCGAACTAAAGAAATCGCACAAAGACCAAAATAGGGACTATTGCCACACAAATTAATCTTTAGTTCGAAATGAGCAAGCAGATGATGTCGATCTCTAACATGCAATGATTAAATCTATTTTCTAGCAGCCAAAGCCAAGTGGTAGCACCCGAGAATGGCAAAGCACTGATTTGACCCATGCACTCTTGCTACATTTATATTGTCTTAAGTCTATATATGGAGTATCTTGATTGAGCTTCTCTGCTAGGAGAAAAATAGTAGCATGCCAAAGGGGTTATCTCCTTGTTCGGACTAATTCATTAGAAGATTTGACAATCCATTAACCTTGCATATGTTTGTTCATTGGAAAAATTGCAGAATATTTATTCTATTTTTCAAACATCTTCCAATGACATTTTATGTACCTTCTAAGTTGAGACAAATGCTGTTTGACCGCAAAACATAATTTTGCACTGACAGTCACAAAAAGCTGGCGCACTACGCAATCCTCTGCTCCTTCACCAATTTCCTCAACATTGATTCCCAGAGAGGCATCTTTTCTGTGGCTGATACCACTTTGGATTTCCTGAAATCCCTTGGTTACTACATCATGCAGTTTCTCATTTCTCAACAACTTCATTGTCAGGACTGTAGTTTTTCTGGTTCCAGATTGCCCAAGTATAAAAGTGCTTCTGGGGAAGAGAATTATCTCTTGTTCTTTCTCTGTTACTTCAGATGGAAAACTCGCTTCATTACCATCTGATGAGAAGGGGAAGAATTTTGTCAGAAACAAACTCTCACTCACTTCTGCATTCTCTCCATACAACCTATGATCTGAAGCATCAGCATCAGAACTACTCCCAAATTGATCTTCACTAGGACTTCGATAGCGCACAACATCAAAAGGCCAGGTCTTCGGAACTTCCTGATCCCTATAACAGGAAGAGGCATGTGAAATGAAAGAAAATAGGGGGATAACATCAATTCAAGATATTTTAGTCATCTATCCGGAAAAGAGATGCTTTATTAATTTAGTAAGCGATATGCTACCTATCTTAAGTAAGAAGAAATTATCAGCCTTACCCCTCAATGCATTTCTCATTGCAACGACTAATAAAATCATCACTATATGTCTCGAATATGCTGTCCAAATGTTTGACCAATTTTGCCACATCCCCTAAAGGCAATACATCCCATATCTTCAGAATTTGGATGTATCTCTCTTCCTTTACAATATCAGTCGTGCATATGACATAGAAATCGTCAGCTTTAAATTGTCTCACAATATGAGATGAGTGTTCACAAATTATATCCACATATCTCTTCTTTGATCTCCAGCCACTGGAGAGTTTTGACAGAAGGTTGATGATGGGCATCTTTGTCCTGAGTGATGTCAGCTTTCGGAACGAGTTCAGGAAGTTGTCACTGAAAAGAACCTGAAAAGACCATAGCATGACAATAAGATATGTTGTCACAAATTCTTTGAAACTTAATGTTTATTTTGAAAAAGAAATGTAGCCATAGAATACTGTTGAGCAAAAGCTTTTTACCTTCCACCTAGCATTTCTGAAAAGTACACTGCTTCCGTCAAGCAGGTCATCAAGCTCATTATTCTCTTTCTTCACATCTAAGATGGCTTTAGCCAAGTCCTTGTCATCATCAACATTGTAGAAACATCCACGGCTCATAGCATTCTCAACCAAAGCTTCCCACACAGATTTGCTTTTTCTCAGTGTTTTCCCATTTCCCAGAATCCACAGACAATACCTACAGATAGGAAATTAACTCTGGGATTTACTTGCTATATCACTCTAAAAATGTAATTTGACACAGTTAAGAGGATGCAGTACCTGGCCCTGGTAAGAGCAACATTGGTTCTCTTAGTACTGGACAAGAACCCAATAGTCCCACGTGAGTTTGATCTTACGGTGGATATTATAACAATGTCTTCTTCACCACCTTGGAATCCATCCACCGACTTCACCTTGACCATAAAGCCCTTGATATTTTCATACCTTTTTCCAAGTTTAGCTTGAGCTGCAGAAACCTGAGCTGCATAGGGAGATATGACGCCTACTGTCAGATGTTCTTCTGACCCATCCCAGGCTGCAAAGAAAAGGAAATAAAACCATCACAAAAATGATATCATTTTATGAATGTCGCAAAACTTCAAAAGAAATATCCAAGGAAAAGAACTTTGAATGGCCGTAATCTACACCTATATGATTAAGTAATACATGTAATATCCATGTGCTCGAAGCAATATGTACAAAATTCTCTTGACATACCTCTGTACAGATTCCTCACTATCCTCGAGATAACTTCCACCTCAACAGGGTTTCTAAGGCTACAGCCGTCATCACCGATTTGTTCTCGTCCATCAGGAATATTTATGAACGAGTAAGGGCCAAACATCGGCCATGGCAAATGACTTTTTCTGTAACTTTTGCTCTGCACATCTGGCGCGTCCAAAATTTGGTTTTTATAGAAGTTTGAAGTTGGAAACAGACTTATTGATGGATGCATCCGGTATTGTATATTGAGAAGTTGCCTTGAATAACCCAGTGAACTCAATCGTTCAAACAGACTCCTTCCAAAACCAGCCCTATTAGAAAGCTGTTGAAATAAAACATGATATAAAATTCAACGGACGTTGGGTATAGAACATTTAGCCCATCTAAGTTCAAATGAAGAGAAGGATATTACACATCTTTCAAAACCAAATACATTGTTACTTTTCAGATATTTTAACATTACCTTGCTTTCAACCATAGCAGGCAACTGACACTCATCTCCAACTAAAATCAGATGCTTGACACCAGGGAGTTGCAGAGGAATTACTGACTCGCATTCTTTCAACTGGGCTGCCTCATCGATTACCAGTAAATTGAGAGGCTCCATTTCCACGGAGTACAGCTTATATGAACTAGAAACAGTGCAAAAAATCAGGGAAGCATGTTGATAACAGAAGTCAGCTATCATGTCCTTACTTGTAAAGTTTGGAAGTTTTAAATCCTTCAGAGAATCACGAACAGTTAGCAACAAGGAAAGGCATTCCTGTATCTTCATGTATAAATTATATAGTGGACCCATGGACGTCTCAAATGAAAACAGGCTAACTTCATCACGTGAAAGAGTTATCTCCATCATCTCCGAATCCAAATTCTCTCCACAGAATAAAGTTTCAAAAGAATCTAGTAAGTTAAGGAGGGATGTCATATTCTGGAAGTTAGTTCTGGACATATGAGTACAGAAAATATTGAGGCATCTCCGCAGGGCTGGACAGTTGCCTTGAATCGGTCCCTGAAAAACTCAAGAAATGATTTAAGCTCACCGCTTCCACATCCGCTCCCATCATCATCACTTCCTGATTTGCTTCTTTTTGTATGTTCGTTTTCCAAAAATATGTGGTATTGACGGACACAGTTGGCAAGTGTATCTATCATGGAATTTAGACTAGTGAATTTGGAAAAGCACTCTACACGATGTTCCAAGTATATTTCTTCAATGTTGGCATCAACTTTCAGCCGCTCCTTGTTCCCAAAAATAAGCATGTCAAAGTAACAGAGAAAACTTTTCGTTTCAGTGCTTATACCATTATCTGATCGCTTTAGCAGCTTTAGAACACAAGATGCCACTCTCTTGATGGCAACATTTGTAGGAGCACAAACAATGGTTCTACGTTTCCTTTTCAAGAGAGTACATAGCAGTGTAGCGACAGTTGTAGTCTTCCCAGTTCCAGGAGGACCCCATATCAGTTCGACAGATGGCTTGTTCCCACATTTGAGTTTATTAAGACAGGCCCCAACTGCATTTTTTTGGGATTCATTCAGATCATGGCACAATCTCTCGTCAAGGCTCTCACTTGCAGAACCATTACCTTTCGTAATACAAATATTAGAAACTTTGTCAGCCTGCAACCAAAACACATTTCTTGTGATAATCCAGACCATGTAAATATGGTAGAAGGTTCTGAAACTTAATTGGTGTTAATATGATATAAAGAGCATTGCACAGCACAAACTCAAATCCCATGATATAAATATGGTACAGAAAATTTTAAGGTCTAGTACTAATGAGTAAGTCGCCTCCAAGGAATTAATTTGCCCTACTGAAGACATAACTTCACTAATTTCCCATATCTGCTTTCATCTCCACATAATGATGTGGACCAACTAAAAGAAACAATCATCCTTATCTTTTAATGCAACAGAATGGCTTAAAGCATCATTTATCTTATTTCCAGTGGAACTTACAAATCGACAGGTGTAAAATGAAGTTTTGAAGCTTAGAGGAATACAATAGCAATTTTAAGTCTAAATGGACTAAAGGTGCGAAAAGGAAAGTCGTACCACCAAATCTGTGCAGAGAACTTCCTTCACCATATCCAAGTTCAGAGACCTATGCAACGCATCCCATATCCTTCTGTTAGTGACTATATTTGTCAGGAAAATTGCATAGATTGGCTTCCAGGGATTATTCACTTCATGGTCCAATAATGCCCTTACTGTAAAGTTTGTGGATGACGTTGCCTTATTCTCTTCATTGTCTCCTCCAATCATCTTTACTGATGCAAGCACCCATCTTCTTCCGGACCTCTCCAAGTCAGGAACAGTTGCAGGCTTAGCATCAGTTAGAATCAAGATATCTCCAGGCAAAGTTTTGTAAGTTTCCTTGCCACGAGTGTTGGATTCATTGCTCCACCGACCGGCCTTAACAGCATATGTGTTCCCACTTCTCGTGCATTTCACAGAGTCAGTAACCTCAGTGAAAGGCTGCGAAGAAATATTTTCCAAACTCGAGCACAGACTCGCCCGTGTCTCTTCCAGCAAAGGGTAGACCTGCGATCCGAGATAATGCTGGACCGACTGAAATGTCTCCGGTATAGTCTCCACCTACGAACATAGCTCGCCAAATGTCAAATAGGACCAACCAACCTCAACATTCAAACAATACGTCGACCAAATTCCGTACAACATAACATGTACTCCTAAAATACCTAATGAATTTTCCGAACAAAGTAGAAACATAAAGGGTTCTATCTCACCAAGTCGAATGCATGGTTTTTAGGGATAAACAAAAAGCGCCAAAAATTGTGTACGGTACTAACTTTTGATGCCAAAAATTTATTTTGGATCACTTAAATATAAAAAGTTTTGAAAAATAATCATTTCGGTGCCAACGCCAATCTAGCTAAAAAATCTAGCGTTGATACTTTTTTATTAAATTTTGAAATTGACATGATTCACCGTAGAGTATAATTAGCATTAATTGTCCAAAACGATGTCCTTTATATGTTTACCCCAACTATAAACCGTAATTTTACTTGCAATTTAAGGTTTTTGTCCAAATTAGGTTTTCTCCTTTTCAATTTGCAAAAGATTAAAGAAGGAAAGTGGAAGATGATGAAGGTGGTTGCTTCAGTCGTGACCACGCTTCGTCACTGTTGTCATCATTGTAGTGTGGGAGAAGCTCCGTCGCCACTGTCATCGTCGTGGGGGGAGAGAAGCTCCATTGTCGCCGCCATCGTAGCTGAGTGGTCTCGCTTACTTCTGCCCTGGAAATGCTTGGATCTGAAACCTCAAGCTATTAAGAACAAGTGTGGATAGCGTCTCAGACAGTGGCTGCTGAAAGAAGATCAGCGGCGGCACAAGGTTGCAATCGAGTATTTCGTTGAAGCGGACAAAACACCAAGGAAGAAGAAAAAGACCACTTTTCAAATTTTCATTTGTTTTTTTTTTTTAACTCTACACTCCCCTTTGCCTTTTCTGTGAAAGACGCCTCCCCTGCACTATGAAGACCTCTTTGGCGTTTCCTACAAAGTGTTGAACCTTCAAAAGGAGTTATACAATTGATATCTACGGCCACATTGAGTCAAAAATTCACAATTCCAAAACACACAGATGGAGTGCTCGGCCAACTTTGGTCGAGAGTCCCTTGCCACGCGAGACTCACTAGCCGGTTGCTGCACTCTCACACTCGTGACGCCGCCCCAAACTGCGAGACCACCACCAAGCTGAGCTGCTATCCTTTTATCTCCACTCACACGCCAAATCGAGCTCAAAGCCCAAGCTTCCCTCGACAAAGACAATTTTTAGGTGTTTGTACACTAGGCCGGTGGGAGGACGAAAAGGAACAAGTGAAGGTCTTGACCGAGCTCGAGGAAAGACACTAAGGCTCTGACAGAGATTACCAGGACCTGATCTGAAGGCTTCCTCAAGCTGATCTCTCTCTCTCTCTCTCTTCTCGGCTTTGATTCAGTTCAGGGGTTCTCAATCTCCCTCCTTTCTTCTTTCCCTCTCTTTTTCCTTCTCTATGCAAATTTTCCCAGAAAATGGAAGAGCATATTGAAGGATTATTTCTCATACGGCGTCGTTTATGAAGAGTATAGTCATGTCATAATCCATGTTGGACTTATTACTTAAATAAAAATGCCACCTAATATTTTGGCCGTAATTTATAACCGGAAGCACTTAATGATCATTTTTTCTACAATTTAACTATAAAGTGAGCCGACGGAAATTTTTAGCATCAAAGTAAGTGTCATACATAATTTTTGGTAATTTTAATATACTTAGCTAGGTTTTAATTAGGCTAGGCTAACTAAAAGGACAGGAAAAAAAAAAGTAGAGCGCAACGAACTAGCATCATTTGGAAAATTCTCAAGTCATCGAACTTCCACGAGAATAAAACCAACAGTGCTTGATAAAACGAAAAAAGCAAAGATGAGAAATGAATAAAAAGAAACCTCGTCATGGTAGAGGTTTTCGTTGAGAATGTCGTGAAGAGACCAAGAGCAGACAAAATCAGTCAGGTCATTGGTACTGTGTCTCCTCCTCCTGCTCAAACCACCTTCTGCTATCTCCACGCCCACCGCTCTGTTTGTGCTCCCTCCCAAATCCATCTGAACCCACGCACTAAAATCTTCTACTTGTTTCTTTCTCCCCTTTTCTTGCCCATCAAAGCACCAGGGAAAAATCGCTCTGAGGTTTCAAGGAACTTTCGAGGCGAATATTGCGCAAAGCTTGTACGGACATCATCAGCCCTTTTTCAGCTCCGAAGTGAGCATTCTTAGCGACGAAGAAGAATGACACGGGGAAGGTAAAGGGGTCGTCCATGGACTCTTAAAAGAAGCAACTCAAGGTCTTTTCGGCAACCAACCATTCGAGGTCTACGAAAGGCGAAAAGATTCCCGCTTTTCTTCGCTTTTTCAATGTTTCGATTTCTTGCAACCTAAGCTTCGTCGACTTGCGAGGCAAAAGAGAAGATATTAAAATTATTTGTTGATACTGAAATAATAAGTAGACGAAAAAAATTGGACAAATCTTGTTGACACCTAATTTTGGCAAATTTAAGGAAATTAAAAAAAAAAAAGAAAAAAAAAAGCAAAGATCGGGGAAGAATAGAAAGAAACCTTGTCATGGTAGAGGTTTTCGTTGAGAATGTCGTGAAGAGACCAAGAGAAGACAAAATCAGTCAGGTCATTGGGATTGTCTCTTCTCCACTTGCTGCTCCAACCACCCTCTGCTTTCTCCTTGCGCAACACTGTTTGTGCTCGCTCTGAAGTCTACCTGAACCCACCAGGGAGAAACCCCTCTTCAAGGTTTCACGAAACTTGCGAGGCAAAAGATTCCCAGAGTCATTACATTTTCTCTGTCATTCTTCCTTCAACCGGGAAATTCCATGCGTGGGGACAACGCCAACCGAATACGACGATAATCAGGCGAAGTCGATGCATGGAGATAATCGGGATTCGACAGGTGGAGTGTTTCAATTCAGTTACAACTCGCGTGCTGGTTATGTTTTTCTTTATTATTTATTATAGCTTCTTTTTTATATAATTTACATCCTTTATGTAAAAGGGTTGAAAGTAGTCATGCACGTGGGGAGCGCGTGGTATTGAGCAGTCATATCAAGACACATATGCTTTGGATGAAGAGTAGCTAAAAGTCATAATTAGAGACAATAATACTAATTACTTAGATTAGTGGCAGATTTTCATTTGTTTTGAATTTGTCTCTAAAAAGACATTTAGAAATTGCGGTATACGAGACAAGTATCCTATTTGACGCTAAAAATTTTAGGGGCGGAATTCTTTTGACTTAATGTTCTTTGACTCTAGAACTCATTATTGTTGTATTGCAATTTGCACGAGCCGATTCTCATGTAATCGATCAATCATTATTATTCACGCGTTACAAATCTCATCTTACTTGGAGACATGTGTAAAAGGGTTGAAAGTAGTCATGCACGTGGGGAGCGCGCGTGGTATTGAGCAGTCATATCAAGACACATATGCTTTGGATGAAGAGTAGCTAAAAGTCATAATTAGAGGCAATAATACTAATTACTTAGATTAGTGGCAGATTTTCATTTGTTTTGAATTTCTCTCTAAAAGACATTTAGAAATGGCGGTATACGAGACAAGTATCCTATTTGACGCTACAAAATTTTAGGGCGGAATTTTTTGACTTAATGTTCTTTGACTCTAGAACTCATTATTGTTGTACTGCAATTTAGCACAAGCCGATTCTCATGTAATCGATCAATCATTATTATTCACGCGTTACAAATGTTGACACCTAAATTTTGGCGACCCATTTAATCATTTATCGATTAATTTTATCCCTAAAAAATATTAATTGCAAGCATATAGATTTAGATACATTTTATTTTTAATTTGCATTTTATTTTACATTTATTTACTTGGATCGGTGGTGAATGGGTCGAATTAGTGGTTTTGGGTTTTAAATTAGCAATCTAGGCTAGGCCCACGAAAAGAAAAATTAACTCAAGCCCGTCGTTATGTTTAATTAATTATCTTGTGAAAAATTAAGATCTGATCCGATATTATGATGATTTTTGAAAATTAAGAAAATCGTATTGTAATATTATCTTTATCAATAGATGATGAAATGAGGGGGGAATATTTTTTAGATAACAATTTTTGTGATCAAGAGGTTATAAGCAATATTCGTGAGATGAAAATATTAACAAAAAAGATTATGTTTTGTTTTGCCTATAAAAGGACGCGAACGGAGATCAATGATAAAAGGGGGGATTTTTCGGTTCTTTGGAAGAAAAAAGAAGAGTAGAAAAAGCAAAAAAACAGCAAAAAGCTAAAAAAAAGAAAAGGGGGCAGAGGAGAAAATTACAAGCGGCAGAGGGACGACTGTTCATCGTCTCCCTCGCCGCTCGCCCCCCTCTGCAACTTCCATCCGCGAAGACCCCCGCGCCCACCGCCGCTCCGCCAGCATCCCGACCGGTCACCGACGTTGTCCGCCGGACGCCGCTGTCTCGCCACACCGACGCCGCCTGGAAGCCGAGGCCAACCGCGACCGCCTCGCTCGAAGCCCCGCCGGTGTCCGTCCCAGCTCTCCCATTCGTGCGGCGCCTACCCACGATCCCGACGAGTTGTTGCTGCCCAACGCCTCCCCGGCCTCGCCTGAACCGCGATCCACCTGCTACTCGGAGCCGAAGACCCCTGACGAACCCACTCCAGTCGCAGCCTCTGTACCCGCGAGCACGCCGACGACCCCTGACGAACCCACTCCAGTTGCAGCCTCTGTACCCGCGAGCACGCCGACGACCCAGACGCCGGACCGTCCCTACTATTGCCCGCTCGGAGCCCGATCTGCCGCACCGGAACGCCGATCTCACCCCCAACTTGTCTGCAACCCGCGACACAGCAGATCCCGAGCCGGTTCGCTGCACCTCCACTGCTGCTGCGCCCCTGATCACCCGAGTACCAGCAGCCCCCGTCGCTTGAGTCGAGCCTACTCACAGCCCGATGCCAATTCTCTGCCACAGCCCGACGCCGATCCTCTGCCCGAGCCCGAATGAGGCTGCCTGCTGCTGCTCCTCGCAGCGCCACCGCTCGCCGCTGATCAGCCCGTCGCTGGTCTTTGCCGGAGCTCTGAACGCCGGCGACCCAACCCCCAGTGATCCACCGAAGCCGCTCAGCCGTGGGTGAAGAAAGCAGGAAAAGAAAAATAGAAAATAAAAGAAAAGGAAATTAGGTATTTTTTTTTTTTTGTATTAACTTTATTTTATTTATTTCTCTTAAGATTGTGAAAATTTGAAGTGATCTTCATTTCATGAATTTTGTAGGGTCTTCTCCATAATTATTGTAATTACTAATTTAATTCGTAAGATGTCGATTATTTTTTTAATTATATTAATTTTTGGGGTTTGTCGATAGTATTTTAAGTGTTGAATTAATATAATTATTAATTTGATTTGTAAGAATTCGGATCGATTTTTAGTTATTTTGAACTCTTTGTCGTGATAATAAGAGTTAGAATAATCATTAATTTGATTTGTAAGACAACAAGTTATTTTTTTGATTATTTTAATTCTTTATTTGATTGAATGCATTGATTAGTTTAAATACAATGTTTATTTGATAATTGCTTGTTTTAGAGAATCAATAAAAAAATCCAAACAATATTTGAATTAGGATTCAGTTTGTTTTGGAATATTTCTTGTCATCTTGCATATCTAGAATATGGATTTTATTTCGAATTTAGAAAAATATAAAAAATATAAAAATGCATTCATTTAGGTTGTTAGTTTGTTATTTGGATTGCATGTTTAATTATGTATTAATTTTAATTTCGAATTTTCATAAAGAAAATAACAAAAAAATCATTGAGCATATTAGGTTAGAATGGTATGCTTCATTTTAAATTTAGATAATCTTTTTAGATAAATTGCATGTTAGATTAAAATAATATTTTAGTTTAAATTAGGATTTAATGTGACATAATCCTTAGTTTAAATTAGATAAAATTTTAATCTAGCTAGATCATTTTTGCATTTTTAAAATAGAAATATCAAATGCACGTCATTTAGTTTTTTTTTTTTTTTTTTTTTAAGTTCATTTAATTAGAACTTTCTCGTCATTAAACTAGGTCATTTAATAAATATCGCATGACATATAAGGGCGCGCATGTTTTTATTTTTGTTCTTTTTTCTGTTCATGGGAACAAATATATAAAAAAATGTTTTACATTCCTAATTTTTTAAATAAAAACGTATTTGGTAAACTTGTTCTAAATAAAAAATGAACAGAAATACGTTTGGTAAATTTTATTCTTTTTTTGTTTCTTTTAATTTTTTAATTTTTAATATTTTTATTTTATTTTTCATTTTTTCCTTTCTTTTTTTTTTTTTTTTTTTCGGCCAATCGCCGGCCTCCGCGACCGGGCCGACGGGGTCGGCAGCCTCGCCCAAGCTCGCCCCGGCCAAGGCGAGGCTCGGCCTCGGCCGGCGCGGGCAAGGCTCCGGCGCGAGGTCGTCGACCCTCGACGGCATCACCGGCCCTCAATGGCCGGTCGTTGGCCATGGCCGAGGCCGGCACCGGCGAAAGAAAAAAAGAAGAAAAAAGAAAAAAGAAGAGAAGAAGAAGAGAGAGAAGAAGAAATGTTTCTTCAAAATTGTTTCTAAACAAGTAAGTGTTTTTTTTTTTTTTTTTTTTTTTTTTTTTTTGTTCTTTTTGTGTTCAAAAAAAACAAAAGAACAAAAAACAAAAAAAAAAAGTGTTTCTGAACACTTTTTAGGAATAAAAACATGCAGGCCCTAACTCACATACTAAATTGTATGTTGCCTGTCATTTTAGTTAAAATAATTTTGTATGTCATTGCATCGCATTACCCATCATTAGAATTAAGTTATTTGATTAATTTGGATTGCATATTTAATTGTTGCATTTCTTTAATTTCAAATTTCATGGAAAATA
This sequence comes from Eucalyptus grandis, assembly GCF_016545825.1. Taxonomy (NCBI): domain Eukaryota; kingdom Viridiplantae; phylum Streptophyta; class Magnoliopsida; order Myrtales; family Myrtaceae; genus Eucalyptus; species Eucalyptus grandis. The sequence goes on from NC_052618.1 coordinate 42,825,192, forward strand.
TAAAAGAATTAGAATGAATTCATTTCACGCTTTAGGATAAATTGCATGCTTATTTATGTCATACAATTTTGGTCATGTTATCATATCATTTCATGTTAGAATAGTGACATGCATTGCATAAGTCATGATTTTCATTAAATAAATGAAAACAAAAAATTAAAATTGCGTGTTAATTAGAAATCATATCTAGGATTAACAATACAGATGCTTTCGTTACTTCGAGTTCTTGAGTGTTAAATTGGTGGTATGCGCACAAAAATGATCACCTTACATGTTAGGAATTGGTGGTATACGCACCAGTATGATTACCTCACATGTTAGGAAGTTAAATTAAAATCAATTCAATTGCCAAATATCTTTTTTTTTTAAAAATGAAATAGAAAGGTACCGAAATGGCACTAGGATAGTCTGGTGTAACCAAGTCCCCGTACCCTTTAGTCTCTGATTTGTATGAGTAAAGTAATTCTCCCATTATTTTACTTAGGTGTCTAATCAACCTACCATAAACTGATTAGTGACGACTCCTAGTTAATAATCTTTTGCATGTTAAATATTTGAATATTTAAGTCGTGAATTGGTATGGGCTTGGGATAACCTGAGCTAAGTTTAAAGACTTAGTAGTCCATTAACCTAATCATAGGTGGTTCACACCCGAAAAATTGGTCGCGACAACAAATCTCATCTAACTTGGAGACATGTGTGAGGTATCTCGTACTTGTAAGCAATGGTGATTAGTTGACCACACCACTAGTAATCGATAGGAAAATTGTTCAAAAAGTGTTAAACTTATTGTATGACGGCCAATTCAATAATAAACATTTCAATTGTATTAATTTAGTTTTAAACATTTTAACGATTTTGTAGATGTAGTCATTTCTGCCAATTTTGGCCGGAAGTCACTAATATTGACATGATGGTCGGCCAACCAACACTATTTTTATTTTTTTGAATATTTTGAATTATTTATTTATTTATTGAATCGAGTTGTACTACTAGTATACGTGAGATTGAGAAAATTGTCTATGTTTTTAATTATTCCTAATCAGAATCGTTGTTTGAATTTGGATCCCTCGATTCAAATGCATAATAAAAATTGTATTGTTCCCCAAATTGGAAGAAGTGAGGGTGAGGAAAGCTGGAAGGCTGAGAAATGTGGTGAAGAGTGACTTCAAAATAGTTTTGTTTTTTCCTTGTCTGAAAGATGGTCTGGGTTGAAATTTGCTCGCCGTTGGGTATTGTAAACAGATGAAGGAAACGACTCCCAAGGAAGAAGGCGTTTGAACAAAAGCGGAAGTGATGAGTTTCCCTTGCTTTAAGTTCATTAAGACTTTGACGAACTCGATGACTTGATTTATTTCAGTTCTGGAAGTTGTTCGTAATATTTCGCCTCCTTAAGAAGTCTACGAATTTTATGGTGCCGTAACTTTGGAGCATTTATCGCGGGTCCGACGCGTGTCAAGAGGTCATTAGGTGAGACAGCCGAAGAGGATGATGAATTGCCATAGCCATTGTTCAATGAGATGGTTTGCTCTGCTCCTTACTATGCTCATATGTGTTCTTGCAATATCATGTTTTAGAACAAGCAATTTTATTGTCCTTTCTCACATTATCCCAGTGCATTTCCAAATGTAGAGGGCTGAGAATTAAAGATGTTCAGTGTAGAGAGTTATGGAACAATCAAATTACCACCTAGTCTTTTTGCAAATTGGAATCCCTTAAATTAAAGTACTTTGACATCTCCTATGCATTACCCCACCTCATATTTGGAAGAGGCTGTAGTGCTGTTCGAAATCATAAACAAAAGTAATGGGACGGTTATAAAGAATGGTGAAATGCAGATGCTAGTTTTGCGTGATTTGGACAACTTGAGGCACATATGATAGTACGATGGTCTCCCAAAGGTTCCATTACCAACTTGAGAGATATAAAAGCTTCGGGGTGCCCCCTTTTGGAGATTCTTTTCCCACCCATTTTCTTGTTGAGCGAAGGTAGGGCAAATCAAGGAGCTGGTGGTGGGGTCACATAAAAATATGGAACTAATTGTTGGCAGTGACAAATGTGAATAAGTGTTTGATAAGACAATGACCTTCTCGGAGTTAACTACTCTTTAGGACTTTACAAGTTGCCCAAGTTCAATAGAATCTTTACCCAAGAAATACTCTACGGAATTCCCATCCTTGGATGTCTTCAGAGAGTAGGCTATGGAACAGCCGAGCCGGACCAAGGCTACCGAAGTGAAGGGGAAAGTGATGGGGAATATTAGGCTTTATGAAGTGTAGCAACAAAGTTCGGGACCATTGCAATGAATGATGCTTGGCCGTATAAAAAGACGTCTGGTAATATGAGATTTTTGTTCTGCATCATCTTCTACACACTTCATACGGAGTTTGTGACTAATTCCTTTACTATTCACTTTCTTTGGTTTGTCTCCTAAGCCATAATGATGAGGGGAAAATTCAAAATAAGGATATGAAGTGTTCTCATTTTCTCAAATAAGATTATGAAATGAACTTTATTTCAAATAAAAATCTAAAATGACCAAGATAGTTTCAAATAAAGGCCTGAAGTGGCCATGACAGTTTGACTCGCTGACCGGCTACATATTCCAATCAGTAAAGGAATTTAAAATATTACTTAAATTATATTAAAAATAAATTAATTTAAAAAAACAAAAAAAGAAGGAAATTAGGTGAGGACTAAGCCCTCATTGTTAGTGTCGGCCGGCAATGGTGGGGGATGGCTGACCAAGGATCGGCGAGGCTCGGCGGGCCTCGGCCAGTGGCTGGCGACCTGATCTAAGGGAGGGTGGCAACCCTTGCCAACCCTTGGTCGACCATCCCCTACCATCGCCAACCCTTCTTGAGAATGGTGGGGCAGCGGCGCCGAGGGCCTATAAAGCCCTTGCCATTTTCCTTTCCCCTTCCATTAAAAAAAAAAATCATCTAATATAGAAAAAGAAAAAAGTAAAAATTGACGATTCATTTGAAACAAGATTAGGTCTTTCTTTGAATTGACATGGCCACCTTAGGTTTTATTTGAAATAAGATTCATTTAAAATCCTTATTTAAGAAAATGAGGGTACCTCAAACTCTTATTGGAAACGATATCAATTTTATATCTCTTATTTGAGAAAATGATGGCACTTCAAGTCCTTCTTTGGAATTTTCTCAATGATGATGGACCGGACATTGGACCATACATTGGAGGGTTATGTATATATTCTAATCAACTGCATTATCATGATACTATCGAACTTATTTTTATTTGATATTGGAAAATATATATGCTATTATATTAAGCATGTTCAAGGAAACCATTAAAGATGTCCATATTTGAAAGAGCTTTGTGTACGCTTGATTTCAGGAAGAATAAAATTTGTATAACGCTTATTGTCCACACATGCATGCCGGTCCCTCAACCGCTACTTTCTCCATTGTGAATTTGCATTTTGGAGGAAAAGAGAATTCTCCTTTAGAACTTCTAAGAGCCCATAGTTTACCCCTCCAACATTCCCCTTTAGTACTGGACGACGATGTCGGCAAAGACCAATCATTGATTAGTGATCTGTTACATTTTAAGACTCAAGTAACAATATCACGACAAGTTGTATGACCCATACGTTAAATTTTATTATTATTTTTAACGGTAAGTGACACACTATTACTATCATATTACCGGCTTTATAGCCAGCGTGATGCACGGGAAAGTCGAACAACAATTTGCATGGAAAATAGTAAGATGAAAAGGAGTAAGAATTAATTATTCAATTGGAGAAATTTACCTCTATGCTTGATGCAGATCTATTTATTTATATTATTAATAATTTTTTTAACCTCCTTTCATTACAAATTTCAACTGATTAACTATTTTTATAGCTTGGAAATTCACTACATCAAGTACAAAATGCATAATTAACAGAGTTAGGGTATTCAACTAGAGAACTCTTCACTGTTGATTGATGCTGCTCTATACTCCAAACTATCATTCATAGCCTCTGGAATATCTGTCCTTATATAGCACTATAACTATATTTAAGAATAGTTGCTCCATCTATTAGTAATAAGGGTGAGCATCGGTCTAGGGTCAACCTTGGACCAATCCTAGACCGGCCCAACCTTGTCGGTCTTGGTTCGGTTCCCAGGGAGATTGGGTTGGTCCCCGGTCCTAGAATTACCGGACCGGCACCAGTGCGGATTGGTTCTCGGTCCTAAGAGTTTCGGATTAGTCCAACCCAGACCAACCACGACTATTTATTTTATATATATATATATATATATATATATATATATATAATTTTTTATAATTTTTTATATAGAGAAAATCTTAAAATAAACGGCATCAACAATATTAAACAACTGTTTAGTGATGAGTTCAAGTAATTTACATTATTCTTTAATAACTTAGATTTTTAATGCCTTTTACGGTATCAATAGTCATAATTTACTAATGAGGAACATGTTTTTGTGAGGAGTCCTCACGATGTTAAAAAAGACATAAACAACTCTTTATGGTATCATCCTATAGTATTTGTTCTCTTATGTCTTATTTGTCCTCTTAGTTTTCAATTTGCCAAAATCAAAATAAACAACTTCTTCACTCACCACTTGACACTCGCCTCGTTCACTTTGGGTCACTTGTGCCTCTTGTCGCTTAATGCTCACTTGGCTTGTTGCTTCCCGCTTGACATTCGATGCTCATTATGTTCAATGCTCACCCAACTTGACCCTCACTGCGTGCCTTTCTTTGTTGATCTCGCTCATCATCGAACCCATTAGATTGGTATGGTCCTCGGTTGCCATTTTAAGGAGTACAAAAAATGAAATAAAAAAATTATTGGTTGGTCCTGGGTTGACTTAAAACCGGACCGAACCCAATGGGTCATTCGGTCCTCAATTTGGACAAAAATACTCAATATAAACCTCCTTTATTATGAACTATTTTTCAAAAGAGATATTTTTTTATATACTCAGTCAATAAAAATTGGTGGCACAAAATAATATATATGTGAGAGAGAGGGACCTGTAAAAATTAGTCATTGTAATACAAGTCATGGTGACTAGAGGAGGAGAATTTAATGAACTCGAGTTTTGGGCACATGTAAAGACAAATGGTATCCACCAAAATGGTTTGCCGGGAAGCAAATTTGGATGCCCATGATGATTCAATTTGGCATACTTGTGCTATTTTTATGTATTCAATTTTATTTAACATTACAAAGCTTTTTTTTTAACAAAATATCTCCATCCTTACAGTTTATAATTGCTTTTTTCTATCACTTAAATATTGTCAACCTTTCCTCAATTATTTGGTCGTGTGTAACTTCTTAAATATAGCATGTAACTCGATACTAGAAAAAAAATTTCGTTATCCACATACTACCTAGTTAACCTCTTCTAGCTTACTTTCTGCGTTTCGAAATAAGAAAGTAGCTATTCTTGAGTGATTTCTCTCTCGATATGCAGAGTTTCCCTCTACCATTAATGGTAGTTTTCCATCAATTTACCTCAAAACCCTAACTTTCAATTCCACTCTCCACCTCTAATCTATACCACCTCGCACCTTCAATTCCTCTCTCCACCTCTAATCTATACCATCTCGAAGGTCATCGTCTTCTTGCTCTTGTCTTTCGCTTTCTGTTCGGACCTCGTTTGAGGATTCTTCTATAACCAGCCATGAATTATTGGACCCCTCCCAATCGCCCTACCCACTTGCATGTCACCGATTCTTCTTTGGCAAGATGAAGATGCTGGTTTTGCTTCGTTGCCCTTCTCGCTCTCGCCCGTTCACTTCATGTCCTCTCTGCTGAACATTTAAGATCATTATCTTCCTGTTAAACTCGCCCAATTTCCCCATCATATCCGTTAATCTTTAACATGCGGAACTCAGCTACTACTTCCTCAGAATTCTGAATTACGACTAACCTCATGGAATTTCCCGAAAAGGAAGAGCAAGCTCATATTGCTGCCCTTTGTAACAGATTGGGTCGCCTATGGTCTGAGCAGGAAATCGACACTTGGGATGAGTCGCCTCCCCTGGAAAAACTTGACGAATGTCGACGGATCTTAGTCGGTAAGGTTTTATCACACTCATCTATTAATCTACCAGCATTTCAGAGTGCAATGCAGCGCGCATGGCGCACGGAAAATGTGCAAATCACGCAATAGGAAATGGATATCTATATCGCGAAATTCAAGTTCGAAAGTGATAAAAAGAGAATAGAAGCGGGAGGACCTTGGCATTTCTCTAACAATTTGACGCTTTTTCAACCCTAGAAGCCAAACACACCTCTTCACTGTTACGATTTTTCGAAATGTGCATTCTGGATCCAAGTATTTGGTCTTCCCTTGGAATGGTGCACAACCCAGATGTTAAGCAGAGCAGTTAGGAGTATTGGAAGAATGCTGGAAGGTCAGTTTGATACCAAAGATGGAACTACTTCAAAAGTGGGTCGGGTTAGAGTAGAACTTACCTCAAGTGAACCTTTAAAATCTGGCCAATTAATTCGGATTGCAGGCAAAGCACTCTGGCTAGATTTCCATTACGAATGGCTTCCCCACTTTTGTTATTCATGTGGAATCATGAGACATTATGCCATGTACTGTCCGACAATACCTTTTACCGAAGCCAAGATGGAAGGTAAAGAGAAGATGGCCTTCGGTCACCGGGCTGCGAGCTAAAGTTAATCAGCATAGTCCATACTGGAACACTTTCTATGAAGGTAGCCCTCTCTCCGATGACACATATGATGTTGTCCCAGAAACTCCTCCATTCATAACATCACAAGTACATGCTCTACCCCCATCAGAAGTCATTACATCTAAGGTCGAATATCAAGTAGTTACTGCAAGCCGAAAGCCACTCACTACTGATATGATTCCAGGCTCATCCAAACAGAAAGGCATCCTTCCAGTATATCACAAGAACGACTTAAGTATTCCTCATTTTCCAAAGGATAGAATTGAAACTAGGCACCAGGACTTGCCAATTATAGACACAGGGTACGTTGTGAAAACTTATCAGGCTTCTTCTCCCATCCCTCCTCCCTTGACGGAGTCCACCAGAGGTGTTGTGATCACGACCCCTGCTCTACAATCTGTGCTGTGCAATGTCCAACAACCCAAGGTTCAACGGCCTGTGAATGCCAAGAAGACTAAACCATCCCGTGTTGCAACCAAAATAGGGTCATCTAAGAAATTGAAACGATATAATCCATATGAAGCTGGTACCCATGGAATGGATTCAATTGATGACAACAAGTTATTGGATACTCCTGTTTTAATGGAAGACGAAGTTCAGAACCGGGCTGAGGTGGCTTGCCCTAAAAAGCTACCGGTAGAACAATGAAGCTTATATGTTGGAACTATCGTGATTGGCCTCTTCCCTGACAGTTCATGCACTAAAGGCCCTAGTGGCCAAAGACAGGCCAGATGTACTTTTTTTAATGGAAACCAAGAACCGAGATTCGTTTCTTTCTAAAATGCAGCGTCAACTTAAGTTTCCTTTTTCTCATATAGTTAACCCAATAGGCATCGCAGGTGGATTGGCTATCTTTTGGCATACTCACATTTCTCTTCAGGTGGAACTCTCTATAGCCGACTTTATCGATTCTATATGCACTGAATATGGGAAAGGAACTACTATGAGACTCACCTGTGTACATGCTCCAACAACTCCTCAATCTCGTCAGCCCTTTTGGACAGCTCTCTATAGAATTGCATCCATCAACTCATTACCTTGGATCTGCGCCGAGGACTTCAATGAAATAGCCTATCCTTGGGAGAAAGTAGGCAAATGTCCCCCTGATTTTGGTCGAATGCAAATCTTTAGAGAGGTATTACATGACTGTGCGTTAATGGATATTGACAGCAAGGGATGCGCCTTTACCTGGATGAAATACCGTGAGGGGAATGAGTTGATCAAAGAGAGACTGGACAGGGTTCTTTGTAATTGGACCTGGAGGATTGCTTTTTCTGAGGCAGAAGTATGTGCTTTACCGGTAGTGGGTTCGGATCACAGTCCGCTGATTCTTTCAACCGAAGCTACCAAACTCAGAAAAGGGAAGACCTTTTATTTCGAAGCATATTGGCTGCAGCATTAGGAATGTCAAGGAGTCATCGACACAGCTTGGGCTTCAGCTGGTGCAAAGGGCTATACCCTGCCAAAAATGCTACAACAAGTCAGTGGGGCTCTTCTGAGGTGGAGTAAAAACACTTTTTCAAAAGCAAGCGAGCAGATTAACTCCTTACAGCAGTAAATCCAGATGTTAACTAACCAGACTACCACTACAATAGATCAACAAAAAATATCTGAGCTGAAAGGTTTACTCCATAGTGCATGGCAGCAGGAAGAACAATATTGGGCAATGAGATCACGGATTAAATGGCTTCGGTGGGGTGATAAAAACACAAAGTTTTTTCATGACACTACCATTCAAAGGCGAAACAGAAATCGAATCAGGATGCTAATGGATGCACGACAAATATGGGTTCGAGATGATCGCTTCTTAAAGACATGACTCGAATTTTTCTCTACGCTCTACAAATCTGAAGGCACTCGTGACTATGGTCCCATCCTACAACAATGTGAGTGTGTTGTGACAGAGGCTATGAACCAGCAACTTATTTTTGATGTTACTCAAGAGGAAATTCATACCGCTGTTTTTCAGCTAGGGAAATCCCAGGCCCCCAGTCCCGACGGTTTTAATGGCTTATTTTACCAACAGTTTTTTAAATTTGGTTTATTACCCCCTGATCTCAACAAGACCATCATCACTCTCATACCGAAAGTCCCTAATCCAGAATGTCTGGATCAATACCGACCCATTAGCCTTTGTAATTTCGCATATAAGATTATTTCCAAGGTGTTAGCCAACAGATTAAAGCCTTTCTTGCCTGGCATTATTTCTATGGAACAAAGTGCATTTGTTAGTGGCCGTCAAATACAAGACAACATTTTAATCGTGCAGGAGACTCTACATCAGCTTAAGACACAAACTAGAAAGAAAAAATTCTAGGTCATGGTCAAGATGGACATGTCAAAAGCCTACGACCGTGTTGAGCGGGACTTTCTCAAAGACTACCTATCCAGGTTAGGTTTTCATCCTATTTGGGTTCAACGGACTATGCAGTGCATTACTACTGTTTCCTTTAGTGTCAAATTCAATGGTACTCAGCTACAATATTTCCAACCATCAAGGGGAATTCGACAGGGAGATCATTTATCACCTTATATCTTTATTCTAATGGCAAACATGTTAAGTACTCTCATCCATCAAGCTCTCAATATGGGTAATCTGAAAGGTATCCAATTTAACAGATGGTGCCCTACGTTGACTCACTTGTTCTTTGCCGACGATGCTATATTTTTTTTAGATGGATCAAGACAAGAATGTCACGAGCTAGCCAATATTCTCAATCAGTACTATATGGCTACAGGACAGGCAATCAACCGAAACAAATCAGGTATTTTCTGTAGCAAAGGGTGTCCCTCCCAACTACAGGATAACTTAGCACATGAACTTCAAATTCCGGTCTTAGCTAAAACAGCAAAATACCTTGGGATCCCGTCGGACTGGGGCAAATCTAAACGAGATATGTTTGCTTGGATACTAGGGAAAGTCAATGCTAAGTTAGATGGATGGAAAGAGAGTATAATTTCTAAGGGTGGTAAAGAAGTTCTTATTAAAAGCGTTGTGCAAAAGCGATACCTCAATTTGCTATGTAAATCCATTGAAAAAAAGATAGCAAGATTTTGGTGGCAAAATGATAGCAGAAAATATGGAATCCATTGGAAAAGCTGGGAAGTTTTAAAGACTGGAAAACAGATGGGTGGTCTGGGGTTTCGGGACCTTGTGGCTTTTAATAAAGCCATGTTGGGTAAACAGGCTTGGCGTCTCCTAAATCAGCCTACTTCATTATGGGCTAATCTGTTCAAAGGTCCGTATTTTCATTCAGGGGATTTCCTAACAGCCCCAAAAGGGACTCGATCTTCCTGGGGTTGGCAGAGTATCATTACCGGCAGGGATTCTATCTTACCTTCGATTCGATGGTCTGTGGGCAATGGATCTAGCATCCGAATTAGAGAAGACCGGTGGCTACCTAACTGCAAAATAGGAGGATCTGCTGCTAAACAGGAACCTCAAAAGGTATCTAAGCCGATTGATTCTAATACTCACCTATGGAATCTCGCCATTCTTGAATCATTTGTTTGATAGTAATACCATCGCAAAAATTATCAAGATTCCTATTAGACCTAGCTTTGCATTTGACAAAATTATTTGGCCTTGTACATCTCAAGGAAATTATACTGTTAAAAGTGTTTATTCTGTTCTTAGCCAGGTTAGTCTCTGCAATCCTATATTTAAGCCATCTTCCTCTTATCAGCCACCTGACCTCTTATGGAGGAAAATATGGAAACTCCAAATACCTCCCAAAGTTAAATTTTTCATTTGGTCGTTATGCCAGAATGCCCTCCCCACTAGGGCTAACCTTTTTCGCCGAAAACTCTGCCCCGATCCCATATGCACCCTATGTTCAACCCAATAACCTGAAACATCAGAGCACCTATTTTTATTATGTCCTTGGACTTCCCAGGTCTGGTCCCACCCCCAAATCAGCTATCCCATTCAACTAGCAGAAATTACACGCATCGAAGACTGGCTAGCTAACATACTTGCTATTAAACAACAGTTACCTGGATCTGAGCTCATCACCACACTACTGTGGAATATCTAGAAGTCCCGCAATAGGTTTATCTTTCGCCATCAGACTCCTGCTCCATCCTATGTCATGGCTGAAGCTCAAAGCCAGGCCCGCACTACTGTCATATCTTCTGCTTCTGTAGATCGACATCTCCCAGATATGGATAGCTTATGGCATCCGCCTAATCCCGGAGTTCTGAAGATGAATGTTGATGGGGCTTTCAAGCCAAGTAGTGATAAAGGATCAGTCGCCTTCATTTGTCGAGATCATAAAGGATATATCGTTGAAGGAATTACAAAGACCGTACCTGCGTCTTCTGCTTTGCAGGTGGAGGCTCAAGCACTGTGTTTCGCCCTCAACCATTTGATCAACTCAAACTGGACCTCCAACCCCATTATCATCGAATCAGACTACCTTGTTTTGGTGGAAGCGGTGAAAGATCCCCATCTGTCGCCATGGGAGGTTCGCCCCTTCCTCGCCGAAGCTGCTGTCCTTCTCCCTCGTCTCGTCAAGTCGCGGATTAGGTTTTGCCGCAGAACAGCCAATGCTGCCCCAGATTGGGCTACTAAGGCCCATGACAATGGTCTTTTGAAGTCTTCTTGGGCTTCCTTTCCCCCGTCTCCTTTGCACGATATTTTAGCCTTTGATGTTTTTCATCCTGGTTGTAATGCTACTTTTATCTAATATATAACCAGTTTTTGACCAAAATATATACTCCACAATAGTCAAGTGAGCCAACAATTTTAGTACTAAAGGCGTGTTTATTTAATTGAAAATCTCATTATAAAAGAAAGTAATTTCCAAGAAAATCACTTTCAAGAAAATGGTTTGTTTTTATTTGTTAAGTGATTTACAGAAAGCGATTTCCTTCTTGCTAAAAAGGAAAGTCATTTTTTTCCCAAATCTAAACCTGTTACTTTCAATCTATGGAAAACATTTCTGTAAATCAATTAGTTTTTGTCATTTAAACACAAGAAAATCATAAAATAATTTCTAGAAAACTGTTTCTTTCAAATAAATGGAGTCTAAAGTAGATATCAACATTTTCAACACTTCCTTATAGACTAGCAAACCAGTTCAATCATGGCTACCTTCATTCTTGTGATAATATACTTTATGTTGTCAACCGGTGACACGTGTTATGCATACCTACATATTTAGTCTTTTTGTAATACATAATATCAATTGTCATGCATAATAGAGTCAATTTTTAGACATTAACGTTTTCTCATTCTTGTAAAATTAATTTAGCTATTTATTGCTCGAGATTATGATATTTTTAGATGGGATGTTCATAATTATACGAATAATTTTTTTTTTTTAAAGTTACCCTTGAAATTTTCTCATTATACTAGTTGTTATCAATAAAAATGCTCTAGACTCATTAAATTTGATTGCACTTAATGAGCAAAAGGCACTTTTATTATCATATATCACCAAGAAATTTTTATGCAGCACTTCTACTTTTCTCTTTAAAAAGCTCTTCAACTTTTATTTGGGACAGAAAAGAATCATTTTATCCAATATAAATGCGTTCAATGTGCAAAAATCATTTTTAGTATAATATGCTAGATTTTAAAGGTCTTTCAAGAATTTAACAGAAAAGCTTTAACGAGTTTTCTAACTAAAATTACACTATTAATAATGTCTTTTAGTTTTTTTGTTTCACAAATTTAAAAAGAAAAAAGAAAAGATCAAAGCAGGTTTCTTCTCTCTTGATCGACAAGGCTGGCAAGACATTTTTCCTTGATCTGGAAATGTTGAATCTTTTCCCTTTAAGATAATAACAACTTTATAGCATGAATCTCCATTGAAAAATATTTGGAAGAAGAACTAAATGAACCACATGATTTATATTTCCATTGATGTAGATGAAAGTTATGTGTCTGAAAACTTTGACCAAAATGCAAGACTCACACGATAACATCCCAACTCATGTGATCCCACAACTTGCTTTAATTAGTAGAGAGTATCTTATCTAAATTCCAAATTGTTTTGTCATGCTCATGCTTGCTCATTCTACTCCTCCTATTTCTCGGTTTCAGAAGTTCAAATTACAGGGATTTAACCCAAAATCACTTGAAAATTTAGGTGTATATATCCATTGCATTTGTTCACTTTTATAATCGAATGCAACTAATTTACATAGTTGATCTTGTTGTGAGAGCATCGGCAAGAGTGGTGGGGGAACGGAGGATTTTGCAGGAAACGTTTCAAGACCAGCCAAATAATCGACTTTACCATCTCTGCTCACATGAATCAAATACTGCATCAGGTGCCCCCCTCATTCCCTTGGGAATATGTTGATTTTATTTATATAAAACCCTCCAACTCCGTTTGGCTATTTCGTTCACCCTCTTCACGCATTTAATGCTTTGAGGTTCCCTAAAGCTGTCCTCTAATACAATTGCTCCGCCCAGAGACATCCTCTAGCCGTAATCATGCATAGCATAACTTAACATGATAAGTAACAAACTTGGTTTTACATATACATACGTACATATATATATATAAATTTCGCTGCACTCGCGTAGGTATTCGATTGGTTGATGCTAAAAGGCTAATATGAGGATTAATGCAACTGGCCACATGTGTTTTGCTCCTGAAATTGGGAACTGGAACAATTATTATCCATTTCAAATTGTTGGAACCGGGTAGACCCGTTAAACGGGTGGGTCGGGTCGGGTCGGGTCGGGTCGTAAATGATCCGACCCAAATCGACCCATTTAACCCATTCATGACTCATTTATTACAGTGCAAATTTTTTACCCATACTCAACCCGACCTATACTCGACTAATATTCGACCCATTTAATTAAACCTAAGAAAAATTATTTCTTATTTATATATATATATATATATATATATATATCTTTAAATGGCATTGCTAAATTAGTTTTGTACAACACAAATTTAATGGACAATTTTTAAAATAATTATTTTAAAAAATCGAATTTTAATTATTTTTAAATTTTTTTTAATAATATAATTTTTAATTTTCTTTTCTCTTTTCTTTTTTCTTTTTTTGTTCTTCTTCTTCTTTGGCTAGCCGCCAGCCATGACGACAGCTAGCGGCCGGCCGGCCACGAGTGAGCCTTGAGCTCGCTCGGCTCACCGACACCAACGAGCTCAAAGCTCGCTAGATTGGCAAGGCTCGCTAGATTGGTGAGGCTCAAGCTCGTCGGATCCGGCAAGGCTCAAGCCTCGCCCGACGCCGGCAAGTTTGAGTCTTGCTAGATTGGCGAGGCCTCTGCCTTGCTAGACTCGGCGAGCTCGAGCTCGCTCGACGCCGCCAAGGCTTGAGCCTCACCCGACGCCAACGAGTTCGAGGGTCTCCAAATCGCCGAGGCTCGAGCCTTGCCGGACTTTGGTGAGGCCTTTGCCTCGTCGAACGTCGCAAGGCCTCCACTTTGCCGAGATCTGGCGAGCTCGAGGCTCACCTGGCCACCGAAGGAAGAAGAAAGAAAAAGAAAAGGAAAGAAAAAAGAAAAGAAAAGACAAATAAAAAATAATTATAATTTCGATTTTTATAAAAATATATATATATTTTTATAAAGTTAAAGAGAGAAGAGGGAGATTGTGAGGTTTTGGTTGAAAATGAGTTCTAAATCCAACCATTTAAAACCCACTTGAGACCCACCTATCTTAAGTTTTTAATTGTTAAACCCATTTAACTAATTTCTTCAAAAAATAAGTGACCTATATATGACCAATTTATGATTTAAATGGGTCAATATGGGTCTAAGACCCATTTTGCTACCTCTAGAACCGGGAACCACCTAAAATTGGCAAATTCATTTAGGTTAGAATTAGATCGATACTCACCCCTACATAGTTCATTTATTGTGCGAAAAATTAATAATTTGAAATATATTTAATTTTATAGATTAAAAATACCCGGCAGAAAATGTTTTTATTATCAATAACAATTTATATCCATGTGTCTTTATTGATAGCCTAAATATTTATCCTTCACTTTTTCCAAGTAATACAAATGTTATATATATATTAAATCATTGATTTTTGGCCTAGAAAAATCCTAGTGCACTTATGTTAAGTGACGCGTGGTAATAGACGGATATTCCAGTTTAGGATTTTATCCTCTGTTTATCATAGATATATTAATTTATGGTTTTTCGTAGTATTAGTCCGATTTAATAAAAACTAATGGATGGTAAAGTTGGCATAAATGTATCAGTTTGGAGTTTTCGGTTGTAAAAAAATTATTTTGGGTAAATTTATAACAAGTGTACCGGTTAGGATTTCTGTTAAATTTTATTGTCAAATTGTTGAGTTAAGTGACGTGGTAACTAGCAAGTGTTCCGCTTGGAGTTTTACCTTCCGTTATCACGATATACCAGTTTGTGACTTTTTGTGGTATTAAGCCAATTTAATAGAAACTAACAAATGATAAATTTGTCATAAATGCACCGATTTTGGGTTGTAAAAAAATTATTTTGATGTAAATTTATTATAAATGTACTAGTTCGTAATTTTTGGTAGATAAAAATTAATTTGAAATAAACTTATCATAAATGTATTAGTTTGGAGTTTTTGAAAGATACGGTACATTGTAAAAGCTATCAATCATCAATAATTCATTATCCAGTGATTGGCTACAAATTCTCGTTATTTTGGCGTAATGTTACCATGAATTTTGCCAAAAGGAATCAAACCGTAGCTCCTTTACTCTCAAATTATTTAGGATAGTTACATTTTGGCCCGTGTGGTATTGGAGGAACTCGATTCTGATCTTACTTTATTTGGTTACAAGTTGGAATCTATCCTACTCTACGGCCACAATTTAAGTTCTACCATCGAATTTCCGTTCGGAGTTCACCGGAAAGTGCTTAGTCGGCACTGCCTATGTTGACATGTGGGCCGTACATGTACAAATTACAGTTGTAGTTTTCATACTTATACGAAAGATCAATTTTAGTCCATGTAATTTATTTTTTGACAAAACAAATCCCCATTTTTATTTTCTAATGAGTACTTAATTGTTTTCATCGTATTCATCCAAACCTAATGAAAACGTCAAATCGAGACCAAGTGTCAATTAGTGATTCTTACGTTTGCAAATATACTTGATTAGATCGACCACCCATTAAGATCGTCTTTACTATACGCAACATCTTTATTTCCGTTCAAATTCGTATGGACATATTGAGGACTAGTTTCATAAAGACGTAGACTGACTTTCAAATCTTCTAACCACTATTTTGACCGTCTATTAAGTGGTCTAAATCATTAAAGTGTCTCTAATAGTATTAAGTGGTGCCAGTATAAACTATAAAGATTTGCGCACATACATATCATAAACTAAATTTGAGCATTATAGAAAGTATGCAGATTTAAATTGTAATTTTTTATTTGGAGACTTACACCCTTAGGAGGTACGAGATAGTAACATTTGCTATCTCAGCAATTTCTGACGAATTTTGATGGGAAATTTTGATGGAATGACTTTGATTGTCGTCGAAGTATAATCCAAGAATTAGACTCGTAACCAAACGAAGGATAAGGACGAAAATTGAATTCCCCAACACTATAGGGACAGAAAATGTAACTACCCTGTTTTTTTTTTTTTTAATTGACTACAGGTTGGTCAAACTGGAACTCTTACGAATAAATGGAATGAATGAAACACTACATAGGGACAAAAAATGTATTTCCCCGTTTTTTAAAATTTAGTTCAGGTGGGTCAAGTTGGATCTCTTACAAATAAACAGACTGAATGAAACATAAGTCGGTTTTTATGTACTAGGTTAAGAATCTAGGATGATTTTTCTTTCCCAACTCAATTGGATACATTTTTTTTTTTGGTCGGTCCTACTCTATTCCTACTCTAACACTCATTCTCAGACTTTTGATTATAACTAAAACATGTAATTTCACACTTAATTAGAGCACAAAGTTCATGTCATTAATCTCTTTAACTGCATTTGAGCTATCACGAGGCATGAGAGAATTAAAAGTTCAGAGAGGTGAAAAAGAAGGAACAACAATTGCAGTCAAGTAAGGAACAGTACATTTTCATGACTATTCACTGCTAGAACTTCAGGAAATTTATAGAGTACTGACCTTCCTGTCTGGGAGATCTGTTTCACTTCAATTCTAAGAACTGTTATACTAAAAAGTTCCACATGTATATACAAGAAGGTGGATTACTTGTAGATTATAACGCACAATTTTCAATCAAAAACATCATATAGGAAAAATGAAGGGATTCATCTCTTCTTGCCACTCCCTTTCTATTTTGCTTACCTATGGACTTGCAATTGCCCTTGTTCTTATTTCCACACCAGGAAACCAAGCACTGCCCCAACCCCGAGGACCATTAACAAGTGCCAAACGACAGGCTGCCCATCCCTCTTCAAATCATTGGTTTTTTGAGCTTTCACTGGGGCAGAATTGCGTCCTTCCCAGTCATGTTGCTCATCCCTCTTCACATCATTGGTTTTTGGAGCTTTCACTGGGGCAGAATTGTGTCCTTCCCAGTCATGTTGCCCATCCCTCTTCACATCATTGGTTTTTGGAGCTTTCACTGGGGCAGAATTGTGTCCTTCCCAGTCATGTTGCCCATCCCTCTTCACATCATTGGTTTTTTGAGCTTTCACTGGAGCAGAATTGTGTCCTTCGCATTCATGCTCCAAAGACAACGTGTTTGCACTGACCATATGCACAACTGGTGCTGGAACACCGTTGGAAGATGAAGAGGAATCCTCGGAAACTTCAGTCAGATCTTGCAACTTGCAAGAGCTCACAGTGCTTCCATCTTTGGGGAATAAAACTTTCATAATCTCTTCCTTGCATTTGTTTGATTTCAAGTCTAAAATGATGGCATGTGGACACAACAAATTGGAACAATCTGCAGCGAAATTGGTAATTACGAGGGGATCATCAACTTTTTTGAATGCTTCGGCGAGAACACCAACTGAAGTTTTCTGGAAGTTCCTCTTCTGGCAATGTGAGAGAATACGAAGAAACTCTGCAGGTAATTGCTCAGAAATCCAACTCTTACCTAGCAAATCATTGAGAAAGTATGGACTGATGCCAAAATTTAAGTGAAGCAAACAAACCAACAGAACCAACTTCAAGACCAACAGCGGGTAGTACTCCATCACATTTAGTTTTGATCTTTTGATCCATTCTCTGGTTTCTTCCTCATTGCAAAGCAGCTGCCTAATAGTGCTAGTAACGAACCCAATGATGGGCTCCAAGCAATTTGTCAGGTTGAAACTGAGGCCGCGCCTTCCTAAACCTTCATGGCAGATTAGCCATTCAACTAGAGAAGACTTGGTTGCATAAAACTGCCCTTTGGAGCAAGAAAACAAAATCAAAGTCGTTCCAACAGATACAAAAAGCAAATTGGTGTTATGGAGTTTCTTTCAGTCCAATTAGCATTGCAAGTATCTGCCAAAGCTCGATAAAGGTTCCAAGCCAAAGAGATTTCCACGGGTCCATCGCTAGCCTGAGGAAGTTCTGATGGTACATCCCGACAAATGCATTCCATGAATGCCTCCCATGACGTATTTCCTTTAAATGATTCTGCAATTTTCCTGTACAAATCATCATCGAGCATTCCAGACCCAAGAACCAAAGTCGCAAGCTCACCCATCTTCCCATGTGAAAAATCCTTCTTCGAAATTATCAGGTTTATTGTTCTTCTAAGTAAAAGGCGAGAAGCCTGACTTCCTCTTAGAGATATCATATTCTCTGCTGGTGATAGTCGCCAGTCAAGAGGAAATATGTGACCAAAGTACCTCCTACAGGATGTGTCGATGAAACCCTCCAGTGCCCCGCTATCCCGGAACGAGGGATTGGGACAATCGAGTTCTTGAAGGAACTTTGCAACCTCATGTATGAGAACAAGACATCTGCTTTGCCAGAAGTTCGGCAGAGAACTCTTTGCCAAAAACAGATGAAGTGCATCCAATTTGTCCAGGAGCTCCATACCAAGAGAAGTAAGCTCAGAATACCAATACTTTTGAGCAGCAGAGACCAATTGTCGAAGCTCCAAAGCAACCAATTGTCCATTTCTTTGAAGAATTCTTTTGTCTATGTTTCTGACCCAATCAGCATCTGGGTTTAGAAGGTGATAAGTTCCTTGCATGTTGGTCCGTTGCTCCAAAACACCAAAGTAATTCAAACAGAACTCCCAACAGCACCTATTTTCCATTTCCTCAACCATCTCCACACATTCTACACACTTTATAATTCTAACAATCTTCTCTCCAAAGATTCCAAAAGCAGACCAATGAGTCAATGGAAATCTGATTCCCCAGGATCCGTGGTTCAGAATACTCCATTGGGTCGACAAGCCAATCATATTCCCAAAAAAATTAGAGATATTTTGACGAAGATGGAAGTCCAGAATATTTCGAGCGCATAGTATTTCACCTCTGACACTTCCATTTCTCCTGGAAGTACTAAAACATTCTTTCAATTCAGCCAAGCTGCTCTGTTTGTTTAGCAGAATGCTTGATTCTACAGAAACATATTCGTAGAAGGCAATAGGCTCGGACTTTGCAAGATGTTTGGCTTTTGCTACCAGCTCCTCCTTTTGTGCAAACTGCTTCAAGGGCCACCCTTTGCTTCCAGGAGCCCAAAGGAATAGAATAACACGTACCACAGGATATTCATTGACGCTTCTTTGTTTTGTCCACTCTTTCCAAGTAGATCAGCCTCGCGAAGGATGTCACCTTTCATCCTCACAATCTTTGCTGCCACCGAAAAGTTACCAAAGTCTTCCTCCAAACTGATAAGCTCATCAAGGCATCCTAGCCTCTTGAGTAAGTTTCGCATTGAATCAATGCAACGAAAAGCCTTCACATACTTCATCATGGCCCTGTAGTCTCCGAGGTCATAGTGATGAAGGGCACAACTCTCTAAAAAGTCTTGTTCCAATTTCTCTATTTCTTTACTTTTCCTTACTGTTCCCCTGTCCTCATTTCCCAGCCTTCTCCAATTCCCAATATATTGCAGACCCATTTCAAAGAGTTCTCCTTTGGCACAATTGGACAAGCACTTGGAGAAAAAATTTCCCCTTGCGTATGCCTCCGCCGCACGACTGTAGTGCCCAGCCAGAGAAAAACACTCCCCAGCTTTCTGCAGAGCAGATTCTCCACATTTTTCCATAAATATACTACCTGTTGAAGCACAAAAAAATTTAGTGTTAGTCCCATTTCTGGTGTCCTGATCTTTGCATAAGATTTAATAACTTCACGATGTTTAGAAGATACAAATTAGCAGAGGGACATTTGGAAGTTGCCAGAGATGCTCTTGCAGAGCTCAACCATATTGTCCGATGTCAAGATACAAAACAAGATCAACGTCCAGAGGTGACTACAATACCAAGAAGTTGCTGATAAACCAGAGTATATATGGAGTATTCAACTGATAGCCACGGCTTTTCTAACCTTATGGGTGTGGTCAGTCAGTGTTAAGAACTTTGCAGCTCAAATTTTTCCAAGCTCATAAGAGTGCGTTGTCATATATAAAATAATCAACTTCTCAAAGCGAAGGCATAATCATGAAGTCAACGTTATTTGCAGCTGCTCCAATCACCAAAACCATTTGGGAAAACAAGTAAGACTGAATTTCTTTTGTTGGAAATTTTGAGAGAGAAGATTTGATCATATGAATAAACAAGAGGGTACCATGCATGTAAAAACTATTAATAAGAGCATAATTGAGATCAATGTCAAACTACCTCGTTCTTAGGCAGCTTTGACATCACTACGACGAGGAGAAATATAAAGAAGCAGCATAAAGCATATAAATTGTCCATCTTATCATTTTGAAAGAAATTGAAACAAAGTAAACATCATACCTGCTTTCTCGTATTCCTTCAACATGTAGAAACACTCCGCTGCAGAGTCAGCCACTCCAATTGCTTCAAAATCTCTGCAGCCTGCCTTCGAAGGTCAGAAGCCTCTTTTGGACTTAAAACATGCTTGAGATCTGCATTTGCTTTGAAAGCAGAGGCTTTAGCCAATTTCTCCCCGTATTCGTACCTTGCTCGCTCAAAGCACGTCGTTGCCATTCGGTAGTTACCCTCATGTAAGAGCTTGCAAAGTTTAAATAAAAAGAGATATCAACAGCTTCTTCAGAGAAGGTGAAAAAAAAGAAAATAGAAAAACACGGTCCTCCTTTATTGGAAAAATCAGTGGTGTAGCCTTGAACCAAGGAAAGGCACTGCCATTGACCTGATAACCTCAAAAACGATAAAGATTCAAGGAAAATTGATATCATGTGGTTTAACCATTGTGTCTAAATGAAGCAACTGGCCAAATTATTAAAAACCAATAAAGTTGGCAAATCGATCACCATACTTTGTACCATAGAACGTCCACATTCTACACACTTTTTTTCAGGATCAGTCATACTTCTACAGTCATTATTGTCATTCCAAAATCCCTAGCATTCACAGATCATGTTGACTCCAAATGAGGCCAATATAACAATTCCTTGAAGAGGAAACAAACAATAAAGAAAAGAACAGAAAAACAGCAAACCTTAAAACCTTGTGACTTCCACTCCTCCGGCGTGCTCCTGACCTGCATTGCTTCTGCACAGGCATGATCTACCAACCTAACTTGAATGAGGCACTTCTTCTTCCAGTAGTCGAACATTGGTTTGGAGAAGTCCAGGGCATTCTCACATATCCACAATCTCTGTCTTGTCCGAGTAATTGCGACGTACAATTGCTTCAATTCAGAGCGTAATATATCGTGCTTCACGTCATCGAAACTTGGGAAGACCATTGAGAGCTGTTATTGAGCAAAGCTTGCTCCTTCATGTATCCATAAATGACCCTCCATTGATTTTTCAGAGGTGATGTGCCAAAGAAGTTGTGCAATAAGACGTCCTACACGATGTCATAGCAAAAAGTTTCAAGAAAAACATCTGATTTAACACCGAAATGACAGATTTCAAGTTTCATGAATACATGGACAGATCTAAAAATTTAGGAAAAGAATATTTGGACTCATTCTGACACACCAGCCAATCAAGATCAATCGTGAAGTTGCAAGATCTTTGATATTGTCCATTAAGCTGAGAATGATGTCGACATAAGCCTGAACAATCTCTACATTATGTGTATTTAGATGCCACTGTCTACATACAAAAAGGGTACGCAGAATGAAAATGCAAATCAAAGCTTTTTACAGAATAACAGCTGGCAGCAAATTGGTCAAGACCCATTAGAAAAAATGTTCATGAAATCTCTATTGCTGCTACCACTAAAATCCCATGGCAAACAATCCAAACCAGACACACGCCTACCTGAAATTCCAACCCCTTGCATTCCACTATCGTCAGAACTAGGGCTTGCCCTCTCACAAGGTTTGAAACTTCATCTCTAGAGTGATCATCTCGAACCAAAATAACCTGCTCTGCTCCAAAGCCAACGAAATTGCCACTAACATCATGGTTGCCAAAAATTGATAGTATGGCACTTTCTTCATTCTCCGAGTCAAGTAAAATTGGGGCTTCGCCACTTATGAAGCTAGTTTCGGGGTCCAAAGCATCAACGCAAAAAGGGAAAAATGGTAAAGAAGATCAACAACGCTCTGCGCCAGTTTGAGTATACCAGCATGAGTGCGGAAGTTCTGGCTCAAATGGAAAGTTTTGGAAAGACAACCCTTTTCCATTCTGATATCAGGTCCATCCATTGAATCTATCAAGAACTCTTTGTAGAAAAGGGACCTTACATCTTGAAAACTGAAGTCTACTCCCTTGCAATAGTTTGCGCGGTGTCGCCAGAAAACACAAAGCCCTCATCAACATTTCTACATATATACTTGAACAGTGAAATTTGCCTCATGGTGAGATCCTGCACTTCATCAACATATACAAAATCCACCAAATTACTGGTAAACTGCCCACGAAAAAGACGGCAATGAAGATCATTGACAAGATCGGCCAAATCAAATTCACCATTTTTCATTTTCATCTTTTCGTAATCCTCAAAAGCATCATAAATTTCTTCTCTTCTCTGAATACTCAGAGTGGAGACACGACCCTCTGAAAGAGAAACATAAGCTGGTCTGTCAAGTTTGCCTTCACAACCATCTGCTGGTGGAAGACCGCCCTTTATGTGGGACATTATTTCAGTGAAGACTCTGGAAGGATCAAGCCTCCTTCTTGTCTTGTCATTGAAGTGAGGCCAATAAACTGCACAAAACTTTTCGTAAGTAACCTCCTTTGCTCTTACAAGACTTTGTAAGGCAACTGGTCTGGAATTGTAGGTTTGGCCATGACAAAACTCCCTTAGATCAGGAAACCTTTCAAAGAATGAAGCCCCAACTGTTCCATCTAGCATCATCAGAAGCTTATGAAAAGTTATAATAAGGGGATAAGAGTTGGGAGATATATCTACAAATGAATCCGGGATATCCTTGAATAATGCTGCATCATCAACAATCTCACCAACTGAAGAGCTTCCTCCTCTATGTTTTGCACCAATGCTGGAGCTGCAAGATAATTGAGCTAGCAGTTAGAAATGAAAATTAATATTTAACAAACTGATGGGAATACCTACACTACACATGCAATCTCATAATTTCTACTTGACACTAACAGCGAAAAGGGAATTAGAACATGCTGATGCACCAAGATTGTAATGATATACTACGAGACATGGATAGCATTTACATCAGCTGGCAATGAAAATCTTCCCCCACAGCAGGATTTGTAGAACAGATGGTCCTTTCTCGATTCTGCTCATAAATGCATATTTTCATTTAAAATAAATTTTCTTTCTAAACGTACAATGCTACAATCACAAAGCTGAATATGGAAGTTTCCAATAAGTGGAAATGCAAACTAAAGAAGTCGCACAAAGACCAAAATAGGGACTATTGCCGCACAAATTAATCTTTAGTTCGAAATCAGCAAGCAGATGATGTCGATCTCTAACATGCAATGATTAAATCTATTTTCTAGCAGCCAAAGCCAAGTGGTAGCACCCGAGAATGGCAAAGCACTGATTTGACCCATGCACTCTTGCTACATTTATATTGTCCTATCTAAGTCTATATATGGAGTATCTTGATTGAGCTTCTCTGCTAGGAGAAAAATAGTAGCATGCCAAAGGGGTTATCTCCTTGTTCGGACTAATTCATTAGAAGATTTGACAATCCATTAACCTTGCATATGTTTGTTCATAGGAAAATTGCAGAATATTTATTCTGTTTTTCAAACATCGCCCAATGACATTTTATGTACCTTCTAAGTTGAGACAAATGCTGTTTGACCGCAAAACATAATTTTGCACTGACAGTCACAAAAGCTGGCGCAATACACAATCCTCTGCTCCTTCACCGATTTCCTCAACATTGATTTCCAGGAGGCATCTTTGCTGTGGCTAATACCACTTTGGATTTCCTGAAATCCCTTGGTTGCTTCATCATGCAGTTTCTCATTTCTAAACAACTTCATTGTCAGGACTGTAGTTTTACCGGTTCCAGATCGCCCAAGTATAAAAGTGCTTCTGGGGAAAAGAATTATCTCTCGTTCTTGATCTGTTACTTCAAACGGAACACTTGCTTTATTACCATCACTGTCATCGAGCAAATTTCTGACAATATCTGATGATAAGGGGTAGAATTTCATCAGAAGCAAACTCTCGCTCACTTTCACATTCTCCACATACAACCTACGATCTGAAGCATCAGCATCAGAACTACTCCCAAATTGACCTTCACTAGGACTTCGATAGCGGACAAAATCGAAAGTACATGCCCAGGTCTTCGAACTTGCAGATCCCTATAACCGGAAGAGGCATGTGAAATGAAAGAAAATAGGGGGATAAGATCAATTCAAGATATTTTAGTCATCTATCCGGAAAACAATGCTTTCTAATTTAGTAAGAGATGTGCTACCTATCTTAAGATAAGAAGAAAAAAAGATCAGACTTACCCCTCAATGCATTTCTCATTGCAATGACTAATAAAATCATCACTATATGTCTCGAATATGCTGTCCAAACGTTTGACCAATTTTACCACATCCTCTAAAGGCAATACATCCCATATCTTCAGGATTTGGATGTATATCAGTTCCTTTACAATATCAGTCGTGCATATGACATAGAAACTGTCAGCTTTAAATTGTCTTACGATATGAGATGAGTGTTCACAAATTATATCCACATTTCTCTTCTTTGGTCTCCAGCCACTGGAGAGTTTTGACAGAAGGTTGATGATGGACATCTTTGTCCTGAGTGATGCCAGCTTTCTGAAAGACTTCAGGAAGTTGTCACTGAAAAGAACCTGATAAGACCAAAGAATAACAATAAGATATGTTGTCACAAGTTCTATAAAACTCAATGCTTATTTTGAAAATAAATGTAGCCATAGAATACTGTTGAGCAAAGTTTTTTACCTTCCACCTTGCATTTCTGAAAAGTACACTGCCTCTGTCAAGCAGATCATCAAGCTGATTATTCTCTTTCTTCACATCCAAGATGGCTTTAGCCAAATCCTTGTCATCATCAACATTGAAGAAACATCCACGACTCTTTGCATTGTCAACCACAGCTTTCCACACAGAATCGCTTTTCGTCAGTGTTTGCCCATTTCCCAGAATCCACAGACAATACCTATAGATAGGAAATTAACTCAGGGATTTACTTGCTATATCACCCTAAAAATGTAATTTGACACAGTTAAGAGGATGCAGTACCTGGCCCGGGTAAGAGCAACATTGGTTCTCTTAGTATCGGACAAGAACCCAATAGTCCCACGTGAGTTTGATCTTACGGTGGATATTATAACAATGTCTTCTTCACCACCTTGGAATCCATCCACTGACTTCACCTTGACCGTAAAGCCCTTGATATTTTCATACCTTTTTCCAAGTTTAGCTTGAACTGCAGCAACCTGAGCTGCATAGGGAGATATGACACCTACTGTCAGATGTTCTTCTGACCCATCCCAGGCTGCAAAGAAAAGGAAATAACACCATCACAAAAATGATATCATTTTATGAGGGTTGCAAAACTTCGAAAGAAATATCCTAGGAAAAGAACTATGAATGGCCGTAATCTACACCTATATGATTAAGTAATACATGTAATATCCATGTGCTCGAAGCAATATGTACAAAATTCTCTTGACATACCTCTGTACAGATTCCTCACTATCCTCGAGATAACTTCCACCTCAACAGGGTTTCTAAGGCTACAGCCATCATCACCGATTTGTTCTTGTCCATCAGGAATATTTATGAACGAGTAAGGGCCAAACATCGGCCATGGCAAATGACTTTTTCTGTAACTTTTGCTCTTCACATTTGGCCCATCCAAAATTTGGTTTTGATAAAATTTTGAAGTCGGAAACAGACTTATTGATGGATGCATCCGATATTGTATATTGAGAAGTTGCCTTGAATAACCCAGTGAACTCAATCGTTCAAACAGACTCCTTCCAAAACCAGCCCTATTAGAAAGCTGACGAAATAAAACATGATATAAAAATTCAACGGACGTCAGGTATAGAACATTTAGCCCATCTAAGTTCAAATGAAGAGAAGGATATTACACATCTTTCAAAACCAAATGCATTGTTACCTTTCAGATATTTTAACATTACCTTGCTTTCAACCATAGCAGGCAACTGACACTCATCTCCAACTAAAATCAGATGCTTGACACCAGGGAGTTGCAGAGGAATTACTGACTCGCATTCTTTCAACTGGGCTGCCTCGTCGATTACCAGTAAATTGAGAGGCTCCATTTCCACGGAGTACAGCTTATATGAACTATAAGCAGTGCAAAAAATCAGGGAAGCATGTTGATAACAGAAGTCGGCTATCATGTCCTTACTTGTAAAGTTTGGAAGTTTTAGATCCTTCAGAGAATCACGAACAGTTAGCAACAAGGAAAGGCATTCCTGTATCTTCATGTATAAATCATATAGTGGACCCATGGACGTCTCAAATGAAAACAGGCTAACTTCATCACGTGAAAGAGTTATCTCCATCATCTCCGAATCCAAATTCTCTCCACAGAATAAAGTTTCAAAAGAATCTAGTAAGTTAAGGAGGGATGTAATATTCTGGAAATTAGTTCTGGATATATGAGTACAGAAAATATTGAGGCATCTCCGCAGGGGCTGGACAGTTGCCTTGAATCGGTCCCTGAAAAACTCAAGAAATGATTTAAGCTCACCGCTTCCGCATCCACTCCCATCATCATCACTTCCTGATTTGCTTATTTTTATGTGTTCGTTTTCCAAAAATATGTGGTATTGACGGACACAGTTGGCAAGTGTATCTATCATGGAATTTAGACTAGTGAATTTGGAAAAGCACTCTACACGATGTTCCAAGTATATTTCTTCAATGTTGGCATCAACTTTCAGCCGCTCCTTGTTCCCAAAAATAAGCATGTCAAAGTAACAGAGAAAACTTTTCATTTCAGTGCTTAAACCATTATCTGATTGCTTTAGCAGCTTTAGAACACGAGATGCCACTCCCTTGATGGCAACATGTGTAGGAGCACAAACAATGGTTCTACGTTTCCTTTTCATGAGAGTAAATAGCAGTGTAGCGACAGTTGTAGCCTTCCCAGTTCCAGGAGGACCCCATATCAGTTTGACAGATGGCTTGTTCTCACATTTGAGTTTATTGAGACAGGCCACAACTGCATTTTTTTGGGATTCATTCAGATCATGGTAGAATCTCTCGTCAAGGCTCTCACTTGCAGAACCATTACCTTTCGTAATACAAATATTAGAAACTTTGTCAGCCTGCAACCAAAACACATTTCTTGTGATAATCCAGACCATGTAAATATGGTAGAAGGTTCTGAAACTTAATTGGTGTTAATATGATATAAAGAGCATTGCACAGCACAAACTCAAATCCCATGAAAAGTATAGTACAGAAAATTTTAAGGTCTAGTACTATTGAGTAAGTCGCCTCCAAGGAATTAATTTGCCCTACTGAAGACATGACTTCACTAATTTCCCATATCTGCTTTCATCTCCACATAATGATGTGGACCAACTAAAAGAAACAATCATCCTTATCTTTTAATGCAACAGAATGGCTTAAAGCATCATTTATCTTATTTCCAGTGGAACTTACAAATCGACAGGTGTAAAATGAAGTTTTGAAGCTTAGAGGAATATAATAGCAATTTTAAGTCTAAATGGACTAAAGGTGCGAAAAGGAAAGTCGTACCACCAAATCTGTGCAGAGAACTTCCTTCACAATATCCAAGTTCAGAGACATATGCAACGCATCCCATATCCTTCTGTTAGTGGCTATATTTGTCAGGAAAATTGCATAGATTGGCTTCCAGGGATTATTTACTTCATGGTCCAATAATGCCATTACTGTAAAGTTTGTGGATGACGTTGCCTTATTCTCTTCATTGTCTCCTCCAATCATCTTTACTGATGCAAGCACCCATCTTCTTCCGGACCTCTCCAAGTCAGGAACAGTTGCAGGCTTAGCATCAGTTAGAATCAAGATATCTCCAGGCAAAGTTTTGTAAGTTTCCTTGCCACGAGTGTTGGATTCATTGCTCCACCGACCGGCCTTAACAGCATATGTGTTCCCACTTCTCGTGCATTTCACAGAGTCAGTAACCTCAGTGAAAGGCTGCGAAGAAATATTTTCCAAACTCGAGCACAGACTCGCCCGTGTCTCTTCCAGCAAAGGGTAGACCTGCGATCCGAGATAATGCTGGACCGACTGAAATGTCTCCGGTATAGTCTCCACCTACGAACATAGCTCGCCAAATGTCAAATAGGACCAACCAACCTCAACATTCAAACAATACGTCGACCAAATTCCGTACAACATAACATGTACTCCTAAAATACCTAATGAATTTTCCGAACAAAGTAGAAACATAAAGGGTTCTATCTCACCAAGTCGAATGCATGGTTTTTAGGGATAAACACACTAGAAGCGCCAAAAGTTGTGTACGGTACTAACTTTGATGCCAAAATTTATTTTGGATCACTTAAATATAAAAAGTTTTGAAAAATAATCATTTCGGTGCCAACGCCAATCTAGCTAACCAGAAATCCGACGTGATACTTTTTTATTAATTTTTGAAGTCGATGTGGTTAATCGGAGAGTACAATTAGCATTAATTGTCCAAAATGACATCCTTTATATGTTTACCCCAACTATAAACCGTAATTTTACTTGCAATTTAGGATTTTTGTCCAAATTAAGTTTCTCCTTTTCAATTTGCAAAAGATTAAAGAAGGAAAGTGGAAGATGATGAAGGTGGTTGCTTCAGTCGTGACCACGCTTCGTCACTGTTGTCATCATTGTAGTGTGGGAGAAGCTCCGTCGCCACTGTCATCGTCGTGGGGGGAGAGAAGCTCCATTGTCGCCGCCATCGTAGCTGAGTGGTCTCGCTTCCTTCTGCCCTGGAAATGCTTGGATCTGAAACCTCAAGCTATTAAGAACAAGTGTGGATAGCGTCTCAGACAGTGGCTGCTGAAAGAAGATCAGCGGCGGCACAAGGTTGCAATCGAGTATTTCGTTGAAGCGGACAAAACACCAAGGAAGAAGAAAAAGACCACTTTTCAAATTTTCATTTGGTTTTTTTTTTTAACTCTACACTCCCCGTTGCCTTTTCTGTGAAAGATGCCTCCCTGCACTATGAAGACCTCTTTGGCGTTTCCTACAAAGTGTTGAACCTTCAAAAGGAGTTATACAATTGATATCTACGGCCACATTGAGTCAAAATTCACAATTCCAAAACACACAGATGGAGTGCTCGGCCAACTTTGGTCGAGAGTCCTTGCCACGCGAGACTCACTAGCCGGTTGCTGCACTCACACTCGTGACGCCGCCCCAAACTGCGAGACCACCACCAAGCTGAGCTGCTATCCTTTTATCTCCACTCACACGCCAAATCGAGCTCAAAGCCCAAGCTTCCCTCGACAAAGACAATTTTTAGGTGTTTGTACACTAGGCCGGTGGGAGGACGAAAAGGAACAAGTGAAGGTCTTGACCGAGCTCGAGGAAAGACACTAAGGCTCTGACAGAGATTACCAGGACCTGATCTGAAGGCTTCCTCAAGCTGATCTCTCTCTCTCTCTTCTCGGCTTTGATTCAGTTCAGGGGTTCTCAATCTCCCTCCTTTCTTCTTTCCCTCTCTTTTTCCTTCTCTATGCAAATTTTCCCAGAAAATGGAAGAGCATATTGAAGGATTATTTCTCATACGGCGTCGTTTATGAAGAGTATAGTCATGTCATAATCCATGTTGGAATTATTTTTTAAATAAAAATGTCACGTAATATGTTGGCCATAATTTATAACTTAAGGCACTTAAGTGATCATTTTTTTTTTATGATTTGGCTCTAAAGTAAGTCGACAGAAATTTTTGACATCAAAGTCATACATAATTTTTGATATTTTTAATATACTTAGCTAGGTTTTTATTAGGCTAGGCTAACTAGAAGCATAAGGGAAAAAAAAAAAGTAGAGCGCAAGGAACTAGCATCATTTGGAAAATTCTCAAGTAAAAACCAGTCTCATCGAACTTCCACGAGAATAAAACCAACAGGGCTTGATAAAACGAAAAAAGCAAAGATGAGAAACCAATAAAAAGAAACCTTGTCATGGAAGAGGTTTTCGTTGAGAATGTCGTGAAGAGACCAAGAGCAGACCAAATCAGTCAGGTCATTGGTACTGTGTCTCCTCCTCCTGCTCAAACTACCTTCTGCTATCTCCACGCCCACCGCTCTGTTTGTGCTCCCTCCCAAATCCATCTGAACCCACGCACTAAAATCTTCTACTTGTTTCTTTCTCCCTTTTCTTGCCCATCAAAGCACCAGGGAAAAATCGCTCTGAGGTTTCAAGGAACTTTCGAGGCGAATATTGCGCAAAGCTTGTACGGACATCATCAGCCCTTTTTCAGCTCCGAAGTGAGCATTCTTAGCGACGAAGAAGAATGACACGGGAAGGTAAAGGGGTCGTCCATGGACTCTTAAAAGAAGCAACTCAAGGTCTTTTCGGCAACCAACCATTCGAGGTCTACGAAAGGCGAAAAGATTCCCCGCTTTTCTTCGCTTTTTCAATGTTTCGATTTCTTGCAACCTAAGCTTCGTCGACTTGCGAGGCAAAAGAGAAGATATTAAAATTATTTGTTGATACTGAAATAATAAGTAGACGAAAAAAATTGGACAAATCTTGTTGACACCTAATTTTGGCAAATTTAAGGAAATTAAAAAAAAAAAAAAAAGCAAAGATCGGGGAAGAATAGAAAGAAACCTTGTCATGGTAGAGGTTTTCGTTGAGAATGTCGTGAAGAGACCAAGAGAAGACAAAATCAGTCAGGTCATTGGGATTGTCTCTTCTCCACTTGCTGCTCCAACCACCCTCTGCTTTCTCCTTGCGCAACACTGTTTGTGCTCGCTCTGAAGTCTACCTGAACCCACCAGGGAGAAACCCCTCTTCAAGGTTTCACGAAACTTGCGAGGCAAAAGATTCCCAGAGTCATTACATTTTCTCTGTCATTCTTCCTTCAACCGGGAAATTCCATGCGTGGGGACAACGCCAACCGAATACGACGATAATCAGGCGAAGTCGATGCATGGAGATAATCGGGATTCGACAGGTGGAGTGTTTCAATTCAGTTACAACTCGCGTGCTGGTTATGTTTTTTTTTTTATTATTTATTATAGCTTCTTTTTTATATAATTTACATCCTTTATGTAAAAGGGTTGAAAGTAGTCATGCACGTGGGGAGCGCGCGTGGTATTGAGCAGTCATATCAAGACACATATGCTTTGGATGAAGAGTAGCTAAAAGTCATAATTAGAGACAATAATACTAATTACTTAGATTAGTGGCAGATTTTCATTTGTTTTGAATTTGTCTCTAAAAAGACATTTAGAAATTGCGGTATACGAGACAAGTATCCTATTTGACGCTAAAAATTTTAGGGGCGGAATTCTTTTGACTTAATGTTCTTTGACTCTAGAACTCATTATTGTTGTATTGCAATTTAGCACGAGCCGATTCTCATGTAATCGATCAATCATTATTATTCACGCGTTACAAATCTCATCTTACTTGGAGACATGTGTAAAAGGGTTGAAAGTAGTCATGCACGTGGGGAGCGCGCGTGGTATTGAGCAGTCATATCAAGACACATATGCTTTGGATGAAGAGTAGCTAAAAGTCATAATTAGAGGCAATAATACTAATTACTTAGATTAGTGGCAGATTTTCATTTGTTTTGAATTTCTCTCTAAAAAGACATTTAGAAATGGCGGTATACGAGACAAGTATCCTATTTGACGCTACAAAATTTTAGGGGCGGAATTTTTTTGACTTAATGTTCTTTGACTCTAGAACTCATTATTGTTGTACTGCAATTTAGCACAAGCCGATTCTCATGTAATCGATCAATCATTATTATTCACGCGTTACAAATGTTGACACCTAAATTTTGGCGACCCATTTAATCATTTATCGATTAATTTTATCCCTAAAAAAATATTAATTGCATAGCATATAGATTTAGATACATTTTATTTTTAATTTGCATTTTATTTTACATTTATTTACTGGATCGGTGGCGAATGGGTCGAATTAGTGGTTTTGGGTTTTAAATTAGCAATCTAGGCTAGGCCCACGAAAAGAGAAAATTAACTCAAGCCCGTCGTTATGTTTAATTAATTATCTTGTGAAAAATTAAGATCTGATCCGATATTATGATGATTTTTGAAAATTAAGAAAATCGTATTGTAATATTATCTTTATCAATAGATGATGAAATGAGGGGGAATATTTTTAGATAACAATTTTTGTGATCAAGAGGTTATAAGCAATATTCGTGAGATGAAAATATTAACAAAAAAGATTATGTTTTGTTTTGCCTATAAAAGGACGCGAACGGAGATCAATGATAAAAGGGGGATTTTTCGGTTCTTTGGAAGAAAAAAAAAGAGTAGAAAAAGCAAAAAAACAGCAAAAAGCTAAAAAAAAAAAGGGGACAGAGGAGAAAATTACAAGCGGCAGAGGGACGACTGTTCATCGTCTCCCTCGCCGCTCGCCCCCCTCTGCAACTTCCATCCGCGAAGACCCCCGCGCCCACCGCCGCTCCGCCAGCATCCCGACCGGTCACCGACGTTGTCCGCCGGACGCCGCTGTCTCGCCACACCGACGCCGCCTGGAAGCCGAGGCCAACCGCGACCGCCTCGCTCGAAGCCCCGCCGGTGTCCGTCCCAGCTCTCCCATTCGTGCGGCGCCTACCCACGATCCCGACGAGTTGTTGCTGCCCAACGCCTCCCCGGCCTCGCCTGAACCGCGATCCACCTGCTACTCGGAGCCGAAGACCCCTGACGAACCCACTCCAGTCGCAGCCTCTGTACCCGCGAGCACGCCGACGACCCCTGACGAACCCACTCCAGTCGCAGCCTCTGTACCCGCAAGCACGCCGACGACCCAGACGCCGGACCGTCCCTACTATTGCCCGCTCGGAGCCCGATCTGCCGCACCGGAACGCCGATCTCACCCCAACTTGTCTGCAACCCGCGACACAGCAGATCCCGAGCCGGTTCGCTGCACCTCCACTGCTGCTGCGCCCCTGATCGCCCGAGTACCAGCAGCCCCCGTCGCTCGAGTCGAGCCCACTCATAGCCCGACGCCAATTCTCTGCCACAACCCGACGCCGATCCTCTGCCCGAGCCCGAACGAGGCTACCTGCTGCTGCTCCTTGCGGCGCCACCGCTCGCCGCCGATCAACCCGTCGCTGGTCTTTGCCGGAGCTCTGAACGCCGGCGACCCAACCCCAGTGATCCACCGAAGCCGCTCAGCCGTGGGTGAAGAAAGCAGGAAAAGAAAAATAGAAAATAAAAGAAAAGGAAATTAGGTATTTTTTTTTTTGTATTAACTTTATTTTATTTATTTCTCTTAAGATTGTGAAAATTTGAAGTGATCTTCATTTCATGAATTTTGTAGGGTCTTCTCCATAATTATTGTAATTACTAATTTAATTCGTAAGATGTCTGATTATTTTTTTAATTATATTAATTTTTGGGGTTTGTCGATAGTATTTTAAGTGTTGAATTAATATAATTATTAATTTGATTTGTAAGAATTCGGATCGATTTTTAGTTATTTTGAACTCTTTGTCGTGATAATAAGAGTTAGAATAATCATTAATTTGATTTGTAAGACAACAAGTTATTTTTTTGATTATTTTAATTCTTTATTTGATTGAATGCATTGATTAGTTTAAATACAATGTTTATTTGATAATTGCTTGTTTTAGAGAATCAATAAAAAAATCCAAACAATATTTGAATTAGGATTCAGTTTGTTTTGGAATATTTCTTGTCATCTTGCATATCTAGAATATGGATTTTATTTCGAATTTAGAAAAATATAAAAAATATAAAAATGCATTCATTTAGGTTGTTAGTTTGTTATTTGGATTGCATGTTTAATTATGTATTAATTTTAATTTCGAATTTTCATAAAGAAAATAACAAAAAAATCATTGAGCATATTAGGTTAGAATGGTATGCTTCATTTTAAATTTAGATAATCTTTTTAGATAAATTGCATGTTAGATTAAAATAATATTTTAGTTTAAATTAGGATTTAATGTGACATAATCCTTAGTTTAAATTAGATAAAATTTTAATCTAGCTAGATCATTTTGCATTTTTAAAATAGAAATATCAAATGCACGTCATTTAGTTTTTTTTTTTTAAGTTCATTTAATTAGAACTTTCTCGTCATTAAACTAGGTCATTTAATAAATATCGCATGACATATAAGGGCGCGTATGTTTTTATTTCTTTCTTTTTCTGTTCATGTAATGTAAATACATAAAAAAAGTGTTTCTGTTCCGGGAATTTTTAAATAAAAAACGTATTTGGTAAACTTGTTCCTAAATAAAAATGAATGTAAATACGTTTTGGTAAATTTTATTCTTTTTTTGTTTCTTTTAATTTTTTAATTTTTTAATATTTTTATTTTATTTTTTCATTTTTTCCTTTCTTTTTTATTTTTTCTTTTTTCGGCCAATCGCCGGCCTCCGGCGACCGGCCGACGGGGGCAAAAGAAGATAGTCCACTTTCGGTGGATGTCTCCATCATCATTTTGTTATTAGATTGTGTTATATTACCATTACAAGGCCTGTTTATAATATCTCTGACATTTTATGTTTTAGTGAGCTTGATTATATTCATTTCGGAAGTCATTATATCAATAATAAAGGTGAAAAACAGCACTTATATTAAAAAAAAATTAGCCATCTTAAGAATCAAGATATTCATTAGTCAAGAAATACGTTCTCGTATTTCTTGTTTTCCCCATGTACGGAACGGAGAGATGCCAGTGGGGTTCTCAATGTCCGAAATTCTAGTGATTAGCTGGTGGTCGTCATAATCAAATATAAATAGTATATTCTATGGTCGAATATCAGGAACTGACAGCAGAAAACACTCTGTGTTCCCCGGGAAGACAGCAGGAAGATACGAGGATATTTCCGATATCAGACGTAAAAGCGAATCATTTGATCTTGAAATTTGGAGAGAGAGGGATCGTGCTCCTAGATTGCTGGTCTTGATGGCCCACTTTTAGATCAAGGGCATGCCATTACATAGTTCTAACGACATTAATTTACTAAAATTATTCTTAAAATTAATTGTCTAGTTAGAGAAAGGAATTATTTGAAATGGAAAAGGAGGCCAGCAAGAAATACTCGATAGTTGACCAACTAAGAAAAAGGGCAATGAGCTTAAAACATTTAAAAAGTACAATCAAATCCTAAAACTTATTATGAAAGTGCAATTGAATCATAAAACTTTTAAAAAATGCAATTAAATCTTAAAACTTGACAAAATGATTCATTCGGGTCATCGTGTTAATTACACTTTTTGAAAGTTTTAAGACTTAATTATAATTTTTGATAAGTTTTAAGACTCAATTGTATTTTTTAAAAGATTGAAGACTCGATTGCACATTCGTACTAGGACTTAGTTGAACTTTTTGAAAGTTTTAGGATTTAATCCCATTTTTGTTGTAAATTTATGACTTCCATTGCATTTATCCCTAAATATATGGAATAAGTATTTTGAAAGCACTAATAATAAGTAATACATTTAATAATTGAATATTGAATGTGACTCACTTATTCTTAAGACCATGTATTGTATCAAATGAAAAAAAGTTATTTAGTATATTAGTTTTGCATCAAATTATGCCTCTCAAAGTATTAAAAAAAAAAAAGTATATACATTTGCACTTTCCCAAATGAACGCATTTTATTATTATTATTATTATTATTATTATTTTATCGAAGCAAAATCTAGATAGACAATTAGCCAAGATACTCCAACCCCTGGCGGCGAACACATCTAAAAACGACCAAAAGGTATTATTCTCAAAAGATGTGTGGGATTCCTTTATTGGTTAATAGCAGGGGCGGATTGATTCATGATTTCGAAAGATTGGGTCTTCGATAATTGAAGGGTTTTGCACGTTTTAAGTTTTTCTAACACGTTCCATTTGAGCATATAATATAAGTGCGCCCACAGAAAAGCATTTTCACATTGGCAAAAGTCCATTCTTGAAAACAATTACTTTGAGGTCTCATTTGTTTCACTTTAAAATTAAGTTAGTCAAGAAATGAGAATAGTATGTTAAAAAAAAAAAAAGAAAAAGAAATGAGAATAGAACCGTAATAGAATGTCTTGACAGTCCATTTCGCAAGCATGATTGCATGATTCTCGCCACTTGAGTAATACGTTTCGTGAAAAGTAAAAACAAGACACCAACTTACTTTGGTGTTGTTGTCCTGTATTTGCTATTAAATTAGAACTATCCAAAATAATACTGAACAGACTTAAATATTTCTTAAGTCGAGCCGGGAGTGGACATCCGTGCTATGGGAGAAATCTGCTCCTGTGGTTGGGAATTCTTGATAATGAGGGGTCAAGTATGATCCTTAAATCATCATCAAGCCTCGGCTTGAGTGCCATATTTACTAATTTCTGAACAAGTCTCTGCAAGTCAATAATTCCAACAGTGCCTTTTAAAGAAGGAACTGTCTATTAAGATGGTGGCATCTACTCTATCGAATTCAGGAGCGTCTACGTCCTTCCCCGAGCTGGAGGAACGGTTTTGACGGTGACATATAGGGTTTAGCCTTGTTTGGCATCTATGCCCTCTGCCTCTTGGTACGCTTATGGTGTGCATGGCTTTCGGTTTGACAAATTTGCATCCACTTTATTTCGAAAGGTATTCACGTTTTTCGTTTTTAGTAAAGAATATACTCTGTTTCTAGTCAGACACACCCATTGCTAGAGATCATTTTTTTCTTTTTTGGACAATTCCTTGGGGAACGGTTTCTCAGAAGTAGATAATCATAGAATCACCAAAAAGAAAATATAAATTTTAGCCTAAAATTTATAAAGTACATATGCATTACAACACTTAATAAAGAATAATATATTTATTGTTAGAATTTTGTCATGACATGCCCTTGACCATAAAAATGGGCATACCAAAAACAGCAACCTAAGAACATGATCCACTTTTTGTCAAAATTTCCGGAACAAAGAAATGTTTTACATCGGTCTTTATAAATATCCTCGTATCTTCCTTCTGCTGTCTTCCCGGGAACACTAAACGTGTCTTTTCCCCTAACTTTCCATGGGAAGTTAAATATTATCAGTTCCTGATACATGAACATAGAATATGCTATTTATTTTGCATAATAATTACCACGAGCTAGTCACTTGAAAAAATTTCTTGTTGTTTTTTTTTATTATAAAAATAATTATTCTCCACTAAAGTTCATGATGGAGACATCCACCGAAAGTGGAAATTTGACTATCTCCTTGTGGAAAAAATGAAAAAGAAAAGAAGACGAAAAAACAAAGATAGGAATAAGAGCAAATATAATATGTTTGTAATAGTTAATCACGTACGTGTGTCGCAGTCTTGGTTGCTGCTTGATGAGAAAATTATGGGAGATCCAAGAGGAAAATGGAGATATGTCTGTTCCTCATTTATTTTCCTTTTGGCTTTTCTCCGTGTTCAGCAAATTTACTGGGTGTGTTTAATTGAATTTTACAATTTTTATTTTTAATTTTTTGCATAATCAAAATTGAGTAGTTTCTCTTCCTTCTTTTATATCTCAAGCCCTATCACAATTTATTTATTTTTTAAAATTATTAAGAGAAATCTTTCTTTTACGTTCAATTATCATGCACCATCTCTCGATAACTATGGCTAATCATTCTAATAATTAGAGATTATTGATCTTGGAGATGGCTGAAGCACCGAAAAATATATAGAGTCGAATGGAAAAGGAAAGGGAAGAAAAAGAAAATATGAAAGTTCTTAAGATGAGTGCGTGGGTTTCTTAAGTAAAAAATGATGCATCTCAAATTTTTCGCCAGTCATAATGGAAATCTAGGAAACGAAATGATTTAGGGGCGGAATTCTTTTTGACTTAATGTTCTTTGACTCTAGAACTCATTATTGTTGTATTGCAATTTAGCACGAGCCGATTCTCATGTAATCGATCAATCATTATTATTCACGCGTTACAAATCTCATCTTACTTGGAGACATGTGTAAAAGGGTTGAAAGTAGTCATGCACGTGGGGAGCGTGCGTGGTATTGAGCAGTCATATCAAGACACATATGCTTTGGATGAAGAGTAGCTAAAAGTCATAATTAGAGACAATAATACTAATTACTTAGATTAGTGGCAGATTTTCATTTGTTTTGAATTTGTCTCTAAAAAGACATTTAGAAATTGCGGTATATGAGACAAGTATCCTATTTGACGCTAAAAAATTTTAGGGGCGGAATTCTTTTTGACTTAATGTTCTTTGACTCTAGAACTCATTATTGTTGTATTGCAATTTAGCACGAGCCGATTCTCATGTAATCGATCAATCATTATTATTCACGCGTTACAAATCTCATCTTACTTGGAGACATGTGTAAGGTATCTCGTACTTGCAAGCAATGGTGATTAGTTGACCACACCACTAGTAATCGATAGGAAAATTATCCAAAAGTCTTAAACTTATTGCATGACGACCAATTCAATTATAAACATTTCAATTGTATTAATTTAGTTTTAAACCTTTTGACGATTTGGTAGATGTAGTCATTTCTGCCAATTTTGACCAGAAGTCGCTAACATTGACATGATGGTCGGCCAGCCAACATTGATTTTTATTTTTTGAATATTTTGATTTTTTTTGAATTTATTGAATCGAGTTGTACTACTAGTATACGTGAGATTGAGAAAATTTCCTATGTTTTTAATTATTCCTCCTTGGAATCGTTGTTTGAATTTAGATCCAGCGATTCAAATGCGGAATAAAAATTTTATTGCTCCCCAAATTGGAAGAAGTGAGGGAGAGGAAAGCGGGAAGGCTGAGAAATGTGGTGAAGAGTGACTTCAAAATAGTTTTGATTTTTCCTTGTCTGAAAGATGTCTGGGTTGAAATTTGCTCACCATTGGGTATTGTAAACAGATCGAAGGAAACGACTCCCAAGGAAGAAGGCGTTTGAACAAAAGCGGAAGTGATGAGTTTCCTTGCTTTAAGTTCACTAAGACTTTGACGAGCTCAATGACTTGATTTATTTCAGTTCCGGAAGTTGTTTGTACTATTTTGCCTCCTTAAGAAGTCTATGAATTTTATGGTGCCATAACTTTGGAGCATTTATCGCGGGTCCTACGCATGTCAAGAGGTCATTAGGCGAGACAGCCGAAGAGGATGATGAATTGCCAAAGCCATTGTTCAATGAGATGGTTTGCTCTGCTCCTTACTATGCTCATATGTGTTCTTGCAATATCATGTTTTAGAACAAACAATTTTATTGTCCTTTCTCACATTATCCTGGTGCATTTCCCAATGTAGAGGGCTAAGAATTAAAGGCGTTCAGTGTAAAGAGTTATGGAACAATCAAATTCCCACCTAGTCTTTTTGCAAATTGGAATCCCTTAAATTAAAGTACTTTGACAATCTCCTATGCATTGCCCCACGGAAGAGGCTACAGTGCTGTCTCAAGGTTCTAGAAGTGAAATCATGCCGTTCGATTGAAATCATAAACAAAAGTAATGGGACGGTTAGAAAGAATGGTGAAATGCAGATGCTAGTTTTGCGTGATCTGGACAACTTGAGGCACATATGGTAGTACGATGGTCTCCCAAAGGTTCCGTTACCCAACTTGAGAGACATAAAGGCTTCGGGTGCCCCTTTTGGAGATTCTTTTCCCACCCATTTTCTCGTTGAGCGAAGGTAGGGCAAATCAAGGAGCTGGTGGTGGGGTCGCGCAAAAATATGGAACTAATTGTTGGCTGTGACAAATGTGAAGAAGTGTTCGATAAGACAATGACCTTCTCGGAGTTAACTACTCTTTTAAGACTTTACAAGTTACCCAAGTTCAAGAGAATCTTTACCCGAGAAATACTCTACGGAATTCTCATCCTTGGTTGTCTTCAGGAGAGTAGGCTGTGGAGCAGAGCCGGACCAAGGCTACCGAAGTGAAGGGGAAAGTGACGGGGAATATTAGGCTTTATGGAGTGTAGCAACAAAGTTCGGGACAATTGCAACGAATGGTGCTTGGCCGTATAAAAAGACGTATGGTAATATAAGATTTTTGTTCTGCATTATCTTCTACACACTTCATACAGAGTTTGTGACTAATTCCTTTACTATTCACTTTCTTTGGTTTGTCTCCTAAGCCATAATGATGAGGGGAAAATTCAAAATAAGGATATGAAGTGTTCTCATTTTTTCAAATAAGATTATGAAATGAACTTTATTTCAAATAAAAATCTGAAATGACCATGATAGTTT
Source organism: Eucalyptus grandis (assembly GCF_016545825.1). Lineage (NCBI taxonomy): Eukaryota > Viridiplantae > Streptophyta > Magnoliopsida > Myrtales > Myrtaceae > Eucalyptus > Eucalyptus grandis. Next base: position 42,865,726 of record NC_052618.1, read on the forward strand.
CAAATAAAGGCTTGAAGTGACCATGACAGTTTGACTCGCTAACCGGCTAAATATTCCGATCAGTGAAGGAATTTAAAATATTACTTAAATTATATTAAAAATAAATTAATTTTAAAACAAAAAACAAAAAAGAAGGAAATTAGGCGAGGACTAAGCCCTCGTTGTCGGTGTCGGCTGGCAATGGTGGGGGATGGCTGACCAAGTATCGATGAGGCTCGGCGGGCCTCGGCCGTGGCCGGCGACTTGATCTAAGGGAGGGTGGCAACCCTCGCCAACCCTTGGTCGGCCATCCCCCACCATCGCCAACCCTTCTTGGGGATGGTGGGGCGGCAGCGCCGAGGGCCTATAGAGCCCTTGCCATTTTCCTTTCCCCTTCCATTTTTTTTTTCAAAAATTTCATCTAATATAGAAAAAGGAAAAAGGAAAAATTCAAAAAAGTAAAGGAAGAAAATGCCCTTATCAGCCGATGAATTAGGTCTTTCTTTGAACCGACATGGCCACCTCAGGTTTTATTTGAAACAAGATTCATTTTAAATCCTTATTTAAGAAAACGAGGGTATCTCAAACTCTTATTGAAAACGATATCCATTTTATGTCTCTTATTTGAGAAAATGAGGGCACTTCAAGCTCTTTTTGGAATTTTCTCAATGATGAGGGACCGGATAGTGGACCATACATTGGAGGGTTATGTATAAATTCTAATCAAGTGCATTATCGTGATACTATCGAATTTCTTTTTTCACTTGATATTGGAAAATATATATGCTATTATATTAAGCATGTTCAAGGAAACCATTAAAGATGTCCATATTTGAAAGAGCTTTGTGTACGCTTAATTTCAGGAAGAATAAAATTTGTATAATGCTTATTGTCCACACATGCATGCCGGTCCCTCAACCACTACTTTCTCCATTGTGAATTTGCATTTTCGGGGAAAAGAGAATTCTCCTTTATAACTTCTAAGAGCCCATAGTTTACCCCTCCAACATTCCCCTTTAGTACTGGACGACGATGTCGGCAAAGACCAATCATTGATTAGTGATCTGTTACATTTTAAGACTCAAGTAACAATATCACGACAAGTTGTATGACCCATACGTTAAATTTTATTATTATTTTTAACGGTAAGTGACACACTATTACTATCATATTACTGGCTTTATAGCCAGCGTGATGCACGGGAAAGTCAAACAACAATTTGCATGGAAAATAGTAAGATGAAAAGGAGTAAGAGTTAATTATTCAATTGGAGAAATTTACCTCTCTGCTTGATGCATCTATTTATTTATATTATCAATAAGTTTTTTAACCTTCTTTCATTACAAATTTCAACCGATTAACTAATTTTATAGCTTGGAAATTCACTACATCAAGTACAAAATGCATAATTAATAGAGTTAGGGTATTCAACTAGAGAACTCTTCACTGTTGATTGATGCTGCTCTATATTCCAAACTATCATTCATAGCCTCTGGAATATCTGTCCTTATATAGCACTGTAACTATATTTAAGAATAGTTGCTCCATCTATTAGTAATAGGGGTGAGCATCGGTCTAGGGTCAACCCTGGACCAATCCTGGACCGGCCCAACCCCGCCGGTCCCGGGTCCGGTTCCCAAGGAGATTGGGTCGGTCCCCGGTCCTAAAATTCCTGGACCAAGATTGTACGGATTGGTTCTCGACCACGAGAGTTTCGGTCGGTCCAACCTGCCAACCTTGACTATTTATATATATATATCTAATATATTACTTATAATTTTTTTATATAGAGAAAATCTTAAAATAAACAGCATCAACAATATTAAACAGCTCTTTAGTGATGAGTTCAAGTAATTTTACATTATTCATTAATAACTTAGATTTTTAATATCTTTTACGGTGTCAATAGTCATAATTTACTAATGAGGAAAATGTTTTTGTGAGGAGTTCTCACGACGTCCAAAAAGGCATAAACAACTCTTTATGGTATCATGCTATAGTATTTGTTCTATTATGTATTATTTGTCCTCTTAGTTTTCAATTTGCCAAAATCGAAATAAACAACTTCTTCGCTCACCACTTGACACTCGCCTCATTCGCTTTGGGTCACTTGTGCCGCTTGCCGCTCAATGCTCGCTTGGCTTGTTGCTTCCCGCTCGACATTCGATACTCATTATGTTCAATGCTCGCCCAACTTGACCCTCACCGCGTGCCTTTCTTTGCTGACCTCGCTCATCATCGAACCCATTGGATTGGTAAGGTCCTCGGTTGCCCTTTTAAGGAGTACAAAAATGAAATAAAAAATTATTGGTTGATCCTGGTTGATTTCAAACCGGACCGAACCCAATGGGCGATTCGGTCCTCGGTCTGGACAAAAAATACTCAATGAAAACCTCCTTTATTATGAACTATTTTTCAAAAGAGATATTTTTTTATATAATCAATCAATAAAAATTGGCGGCACAAAGTAATATATATGTGAGAGAGAGGGACCTGTAAAAATTAGTCATTGTAATACAAGTCATGGTGACTGGAGGAGGAGAATTTAATGAACTCGAGTTTTGGGCACATGTAAAGACAAATGGTATCCACCAAAATGGTTTGCCAGGAAGCAAATTTGGATGCCCATGATGATTCAATTTGGCATACTTGTGCTATTTTTATGTATTCAATTTTATTTAACATTACAAAGCTTTTTTTAACAAAATATGTCCATCCTTACAATATAATTGCTTTTTTCTATCACTTAAATATTGTCAACCTTTCCTTTGTTAATTGGTCGGTGTGTAACTTCTTAAATATAGCATGTAACTCCACAGTAGTCAAGTGAGCCAACAATTTTAGTACTAAAGGTGTGTTTATTTAATTGAAAATCTCATGATAAAAGAAAGTAATTTCCAAGAAAATCACTTTCAAGAAAAATGGTTTGTTTTTATTTGTTAAGTGATTAACAGAAACCGATTTCCTTCTTGCCAAAAAAAGAAAGTCATTTTTTCCCAAATCTAAACTTGTTACTTTCAATCTATGGAAAACATTTCTGTAAATCAATTAGTTTTTGTCATTTAAACACAAGAAAGTCATAAAATAATTTCTAGAAAACTGTTTTCTTTAAAACAAATGGAGTCTAAAGTAGATATCGATATTTTCAACACTTTCTTGCAGGCTAGCAACCGGTTCGATCATGGCTACCTTCGTTCTTGTGATAATATACTTAATGTTGTCAACCGGTGACACGTGTTATGCATACCTGCATCTTTAGTCTTTTTTGTAATACATAATATCAATTGTCATGCATAATAGAGTTTTTTAGACATTAAGGTTTTCTCATTCTCGTAAAATTAATTTAGCTATTTATTACTCTAGATTATGATATTTTTAGATGTGATGTTCATAATTATACTAATAATTTAAAAAAAAAAGTTAACTCTTGAAATTTTCTCATTATACTAGTTGTTATCAATAAAAAATGCTCTAAACTCATTAAATTTGATTGCACTTAATGAGCAAAAGGCACTTTTATTATCATATATCACCAAGAAATTTTTATGCAGCACTTTTACTTTTCTCTTTAAAAAGCTCTTCAACTTTTATTTGGGACAGAAAAAGAATCATTTTATCCAATATAAATGCATTCAATGTGCAAAAATTAATTATAGTATAATATGCTAGATTTTTAAGGTCTTTCAAGAATTTAACAGAAAAGCTTTAACGAGTTTTCTAACTAAAATTACACTATTAATAATGTCTTTTAGTTTTTTTGTTTCACAAATTAAAAAAAAAAAAGAGATCAAAGCCAGTTTCTTTTCTCTTGATCGACAAGGCTGGCAAGACATTTTTCTTGATCTGGAAAAGTTTAATCTTTTCCCTTTAAGATAATAACAACTTTATAGCATGAATCTCCATTGGAAAATATTCGGAAGAAGAACTAAATGAACCACACGATTTATATCTCCATTGATGTAGATGAAAGTTATGTGTCTGAAAACTTTGAGCAAAATGCAAGACTCACACGATAACATCCCAACTCATGTGATCCCACAACTTGCTTTAATTAGTAGAGAGTATCTTATCTAAATCCCAAATTGCTTAGTCATGCTCATGCTTTCTCATTCTACTCCTCATATTTCCCGGTTTCAGAAGTTCAAATTACAGGGATTTAACCTAAAATCACTTGAAAATTTAGGTGTATATATCCATTGCATTTGCTCACTTTTATAATCAAATGCAACTAATTTACTTAGTTGATCTTGTTGTGAGAGCATCGGCAAGAGTGGTGGGGGAACGGAGGATTTTGCAGGAAACGTTTCAAGACCAGCCAAAGAATCGACTTTATCATCTCTGCTCACATGAATCGGATACTGCATCAGGTGCCCCCTCAATCCCTTGGGAATATATGTTGGTTTTATCTACATAAACCCTCCAATTCCGTTTGGCTATTTCGTTCACCCTCTTCACGCATTTAATACTTTGAGGTTCCTTAAAGCTGTCATCTAATACAATTGCTCCGCCCAGAGACATCCTCTAGCCGTAATCATGCATAGCATAACTTAACATGATTAGTAACAAACTTGGTTTTACATATACATACATACAAACATACATACAAACATACATACATACATACATACATACATACATACATACATACATACATAAAAATTTCGCTGCACTCGCGTAGGTATTTGATTGGTGGATGCTAAGAGGCTAATCTGAGGAGTAATGCAACTGCCCACACGGATGCCTCTTTTTCCCAGCCCAAAGTGTGATGCGGCTGATAAGCCCTCATTGAAGAAATAATCAAAGATTAGACAAAACAATAATTCAATATAACGATTAAAAGCATTTAAGATATTTAGTTATAATCAATCTAATAGATGAACTGATGATTAAAGTAACAATTAATAGTGGAAGGACGCATATATTTTCTTACAAAGTAGAGTTATGATGATAAGAATATTGGGATAAGTGTACTGAAAGTCCTAGAACTTGTCATGAAAGTGCAATTGAATTCTAAAATTTTCAAAAATGCAATCAAGATTTAAAACTTGTCACAAAAGTGCAATTAGGTTCTAAAACTTTTACAAAATGCAATCAAATCCTAAAATTTGTTAAATTGATGCGATCAAGTCCTAAAACTTGATAGGGTTTTCCTTTTGTCTAGTTGGACGGAGTTAATGGAAGGACTTGATCACACCAACTTGATAAATTTTAAAACATGATTGCACTTTTTGGAAGTTTTAAGATTTAAATTATACTATCGTTATAAGTTTTAGAAATTAATTGCACTTTTCAAATGCTCTTAAGATGAGGTATTATTAACTCTTGAAGTCCTTCGAGCTTGATAGAATTAAAAACTTCATTGTTTTGATAAAGAGTATAATTATCAAGAAACAGCCCATTAAGTTTTTTTTTTTTTTTGTTGACTTCGCAACATCTAGCAATATGGCCTTCTTTTCCACATTGATAGCATGTTATATTTTAATTGATTTTTTTTTTTTTTTTTGGTCTTTTGTTTAGTTTGAGAAGGGTAGGGATGAAGTTTTTCGGGGGAAAATTTTAAGTGTGATTTTTTCTTATTTTTCGGCCCATCTTTTGCAGGAACAGTTTTCTTTACAAGAGTTGAAGTTTGGATTCCTGGGTTCGGGGAGAGATGGATCATATTGGGCACGGAAGGGTTTTCTTTGTTTGTAATTGCTCTTTTTTTGAGCTGTTTTTGAAGTTTGAGTGTGGCACACATTTCCATATTTCGTTTGTGAACATGAGAGAACTTCTCCATATGGGAGATGTTGATAAGGGATTTGACCATCGTGGTCAGCTCTAATTTTATTGTGGACTTTTTTACCTATTGAGTGGGATAATCCTGGTAAAAAAAATTTCTTTCAAAATGGGGGATGGCAATCTGACCTAATCATAATTCGTTTAAGGAATGTATCTTTGTATTCTCGGAATTTAGAAAGTGATTTGCACTTGAGATTGGATAGGCGTTCAATATTTCTATGTTTTAACTAGGAATGGTCTCCTATAAAGTGTTGATATATAGGGAAAATGAGAGTACTAACTGCATCTTGGATGCTATGGCCATGGTCGTTTTCAATTTCATGATATTGGTCATCAAATGAGATGAGGAGGTGTTATTGAAACGAAACGAAACACAAAAAGTAAATAGGTAAAAATGGGTTCCGTCATTTAATTTGCGAGCTTACCTAATTTTTTTTTTTTTTTTTTTTTTTGGTCGAAACAAGCTTACCTAATTTACTCACAATATTTCAATTTAACGAGAATTAATTAAATGCTCGAAGAGTTTGATTACCCGTGCAATTCGAACATGATTCGTCCATAACTCGACTCTTGATGGACTAATGTATGGCCGGAACTCCCGATGGGCTTGGCATGGGCTTGATTGGTGGAAAGGCCTGTGACGAGGCATTTTGAAAGCATTTTGTCAAGAGAAGTAGCGGGCCCTTTTGGTTGGGCTTGGTGATCTCTTCTTGTAGCTAAATCTAATTACTGATCAGAATTGCATACAAGGTAGATCTCTCCTCATGCGCTCTTCCGATCCTCAACGGAACCCGTTTTGCACCACCGCGCAAAATAAGACGCGAGGCGAGACATTTAAATACGGAGAGAAAATTCGAATGCGACGTCATTACAACCATGAATTTTCACTAATTAAAAAGGACAATAAAATATTAGTTACGACCGAGGAAATGATGATCGCGTTAGCTACACTTTAGTACTGCTTTCTACCCACAAACAGATGGATAATTTGAGCGAGTTATACAAACATTAGAGGATATGCTAATAGCTTATTTAATGGTTTTCTTGGTAGTTGGCATGCTTAACTACCACTTGCAAAGTTTGCCTACAATAACAGCTTTAAGGCTAATATTGGTATGGCTCGCTTTGGTCTCGCAGCTATTACAATATTGGGATCAAGCCTTTTTATTTGGAGTAAGCTCCTTCACCAGCTTATGTCTCATAAAATTCATGGTTGTAAGACGCCGCATAAGATGTCTCCTAAAATCTGTGTTGGCATCTGTCCTACTGGCTAAAGGGGAATTACCTACTGCCTTTTTATTCGGTTCCTAGGTTAGGATTTGACCGGTGCTCACCCCTATAGAGTTCATTATTGTGCGAAAAATTAATAATTTGAACTATATTTTAAAAAAAAAACTAACTGTTTTTATATATTAAAAAAATTCCCAGCAGAAATGTTTTTATTATCAATAATAATTTATATCCACGTGTCTTTATTGATAGCATAAATATTTATCATTCACTTTTTCTCAAGCAATACAAATGATTTTTTTAAAATATATATCATTGATTTTTGGCCCAGAATAATCCCAGTGCACTTATGTTAAGTGACATGTGGTAATTGACACATATTCCAGTTTGGAGTTTTATTTTCTATTTATCATAGATGTATCAATTTGTGATTTTTTGCAGTATTAATCCAATTTAATAAAAACTAACGGATGATAAAGTTGTCATAAATGTACCGGTTTTGAGTTTTTTGTTGTGAAAAAATTATTTTGGGTAAATTTATCACAGTGTACCATTTTAGGATTTCTGTTAAATTTTATTGTTAAATTGCTGACTTAAGTGATACGTGGTAGTTAAAAGTGTTCCGGTTTGGAGTTTTACCCTCCGTTATCACAGATATACCAGTTTGTGATTTTTCGTTGTATTAAGCCAATTTAATAGAAATTAATATAAGATAAATTTGTCATAAATGCACCGGTTTGGGGTTTGTGGTTGTCAAAAAATTATTTTAGTATAAATTTATTATAAGTGTACTAGTTCGGAGTTTTTAGTAATCAAAAAATTAATTTAGGATAAACTTATTATAAATGTATCAGTTTATGGTTTTTGAAAGATACGGTACGTTGTAAAAGCTATCAAGCATCAATAATCCATTAGCCAATGGTTGGCTACAAATTCTCGTTATTTTGGCGTAATGTTTCCGTGAATTTTGCCAAAAAGAATCAAACCGTAGCTCCTCTACTCTCAAATTATTTAGGGTAGTTACATTTTGGCCTGTGTGGTATTGGAGGAACTCGATTCTAATCTTACTTTATTTGGTTACAAGTTGGAATCTATCCTACTCTACGGCCACAATTTAAGTTCTACCATCGAATTTCCATTCGGAGTTCGCCGGAAAGTGCTAAGTCGGCACTGCCTTTGTTGACATGTGGCCCGTTCATGTACAAATTACAGTTGTAGTTTTCATACTTATACGAAAGATCAATTTTAGTCCATGTAATTTATTTTATTGACAAAACAAATCCCCATTTTTATTTTCTAATGAGTACTTAATTGTTTTCATCGTATTCATCCAAACCTAATGAAAACGTCAAATCGAGACCAAGTGTCAATTAGTGATTCTTACGTTTGCAAATATACTTCATTAGCTCGACCGCCCATTAAGATCGTTTTTACTATATGCAACAACAAGTTTATTTCCGTTCAAATTCGGATGGACATATTGAGGACTAGTTTCATAAAGACGTAGACTGACTTTCAAATCTTCTAACCACTATTTTGCCTATCTATTAAGTGGTCTAAATCGTTAAAGTGTCTCTAATAGTATTAAGTGGTACCAGTATAAACTATAAAGATTTGCGCACATACATATCATAAACTAAATTTGTGCATTATAGAAAGTATGCAGATTTAAATTGTAATTTTTTATTTGGAGACTTACACCTGTAGGAGCTACGAGACAGTAACTAGTGCTATCTCAGCAATTTCTGACGAATTTTGATAGGAAATTTTGATGGAATGACTTTGATTGTCGTTGAAGTATAATCCAAGAATTGGACTCGTAACCAAACGAAGGATAAGGACGAAAATTGAATTCCCCCAACACTCTAGGGACAGAAAATGTAACTACCCTGTTTTTTTTTTTTTTTTTTTTTTTTTTAAATTGAGTACGAGTTGGTCAAACTGGATCTCTTATGAATAAATGGAATGAATGAAACTACATAGGGACAAAAAATGTATTTCCCCGTTTTTAAAAATTGAGTTCAGGTGGGTCTAGTTGGATCTCTTACAAATAAACGGACTGAATGAAACATAAGTCGGTTTTTATGTACTAGGTTAAGAATCTAGGATAATTTTTCTTTCCCAATTCAATTTGGGTACATTGATTATAACTAAAACGTGTAATTTCACACTTTTTTTTTAATTTCACACTTAATTAGAGCACAAAGTTCATTTCATTAATCTCTTGAGCCTTCATGTTCTTCTTTATTAAGATAGCGACAGTTCATTGAAAAGGAATCAAATGATTTGGATATCATATCTCCTTTTCTTATATTCTTTCATTAATAATTAATAAAATTGTCATTTTCAGCCGTTAGTCCAATGGAAATCGTTAAGATAGGTTACATAATTTACATGTTCACTTTTTTTTTTTTGACACGTGGTTCTCCACATTTTGACAATTAAATCGATTTTTCTTTTATATTTAATAATCGGGTTAAATAAGGTAAATTTATCAGTATTTGACGAAGCTTTTGCTAAGCAAGTTCAGGACATCATAACTACATTCAACCTTCAAGGTACACAGAATGCTGCCTTAGTTCTCCCAAATCAAAGCAGGTGCATTGCTATTGCTACTTGCTTTTCAAGGATCCATCTCAGCGGTCCAACAACAGCTAATCTCGCTAGCAATTTCGAGTGTTGACTATTAAATTATGTATTGAATTTGAATCCGTGCTCCCAAATTAGATGACATGACACATCTCTTTTGCCTTGACAGCAAAGGAGCTTCTTAGATTGGCCAAGCAAAGCGCTTTATCGTTGCTACACGATTAGAGGAGCTCAACATAAACACGCAAAAAGGAAGCTTTGAACACACGGGTGGTTTTATACTGTGAGTTTTGGGTATAATTTAAGGCTGGCAAACACTCGAGTCTAAGCAATTATAACTCAGTAATTTTCCGATTTCTTAGTAGATTATTTGTTGTCCACTCTTTTCATTTCATATAGTAGGAACCGACACTCTTGTGTTCTTTGTTTTTCCTCTCCGGTGATTACACATTAATTTAATTGCAAGATTTGATAGTTTCTTCATTATTTTACAACATTGACATCGCCCAAGTATAAAAGTGCTTCTGGCGAAAAGAATTATCTCTCGTTCTTCCTCTGTTACTTCAAACGGAACACTTGCTTCATTACCATCACTGTCATCGAGCAAATTTCTGACAATATCTGATGATAAGGGGTAGAATTTCATCAGAAGCAAACTCTCGCTCACTTTCACATTCTCCACATACAACCTACGATCTGAAGCATCAGCATCAGAACTACTCCCAAATTGACCTTCACTAGGACTTCGATAGCGGACAAAATCGAAAGTACATGCCCAGGTCTTCGAACTTGCAGATCCCTATAACCGGAAGAGGCATGTGAAATGAAAGAAAATAGAGGGATAAGATCAATTCAAGATATTTTAGTCATCTATCCGGAAAAGAATGCTTTCTAATTTAGTAAGAGATGTGCTACCTATCTTAAGATAAGAAGAAAAGATCAGACTTACCCCTCAATGCATTTCTCATTGCAATGACTAATAAAATCATCACTATATGTCTCGAATATGCTGTCCAAACGTTTGACCAATTTTACCACATCCTCTAAAGGCAATACATCCCATATCTTCAGGATTTGGATGTATCTCAGTTCCTTTACAATATCAGTCGTGCATATGACATAGAAACCGTCAGCTTTAAATTGTCTTACGATATGAGATGAGTGTTCACAAATTATATCCACATTTCTCTTCTTTGGTCTCCAGCCACCGGAGAGTCTTGACAGAAGCATAATGATTGACATCTTTGTCCTGAGTGATGCCAGCTTTCTGAAAGACTTCAGGAAGTTGTCACTGAAAAGAACCTGATAAGACCAAAGAATAACAATAAGATATGTTGTCACAAGTTCTATAAAACTCAATGCTTATTTTGAAAAATAAATGTAGCCATAGAATACTGTTGAGCAAAGTTTTTTACCTTCCACCTAGCATTTCTGAAAAGTACACTGCTTCCGTCAAGCAGGTCATCAAGCTCATTATTCTCTTTCTTCACATCTAAGATGGCTTTAGCCAAGTCCTTGTCATCATCAACATTGTAGAAACATCCACGGCTCATAGCATTCTCAACCAAAGCTTCCCACACAGATTTGCTTTTTCTCAGTGTTTTTGCATTTCCCAGAATCCACAGACAATACCTACAGATAGGAAATTAACTCTGGGATTTACTTGCTATATCACTCTAAAAATGTAATTTGACACAGTTAAGAGGATAGAGTACCTGGCCCTGGTAAGAGCAACATTGGTTCTCTTAGTACTGGACAAGAACCCAATAGTCCCACCTGAGTTTGATCTTACGGTGGATATTATAACAATGTCTTCTTCACCACCTTGGAATCCATCCACTGACTTCACCTTGACCGTAAAGCCCTTGATATTTTCATACATTTTTCCAAGTTTAGCTTGAACTGCACCAACCTGAGCTGCGTAGGGAGATATGACACCTACTGTCAGATGTTCTTCTGACCCATCCCAGGCTGCAAAGAAAAGGAAATAAAACCATCACAAAAATGATATCATTTTATGAGGGTTGCAAAACTTCGAAAGAAATATCCTAGGAAAAGAACTATGAATGGCCGTAATCTACACCTATATGATTAAGTAATACATGTAATATCCATGTGCTCGAAGCAATATGTACAAAATTCTCTTGACATACCTCTATACAGATTCCTCACTATCCTCGAGATAACTTCCACCTCAACAGGGTTTCTAAGGCTACAGCCGTCATCACCGATTTGTTCTCGTCCATCAGGAATATTTATGAACGAGTAAGGGCCAAACATCGGCCATGGCAAATGACTTTTCTGTAACTTTTTGCTCTTCACATTTGGCCCATCCAAAATTTGGTTTTGATAAAATTTTGAAGTCGGAAACAGACTTATTGATGGATGCATCCGGTATTGTATATTGAGAAGTTGCCTTGAATAACCCAGTGAACTCAATCGTTCAAACAGACTCCTTCCAAAACCAGCTCTATTAGAAAGCTGTCGAAATAAAACATGATATAAAATTCAACGGACGTTAGGTATAGAACATTTAGCCCATCTAAGTTCAAATGAAGAGAATGATATTACACATCTTTCAAAACCAAATACATTGTTACTTTTCAGATATTTTAACATTACCTTGCTTTCAACCATAGCAGGCAACTGACACTCATCTCCAACTAAAATCAGATGCTTGACACCAGGGAGTCGCAGAGGAATTACTGACTCACATTCTTTCAACTGGGCTGCCTCATCGATTACCAGTAAATTGAGAGGCTCCATTTCCACGGAGTACAGCTTATATGAACTAGAAGCAGTGCAAAAAATCAGGGAAGCATGTTGATAACAGAAGTCTGCTATCATGTCCTTACTTGTAAAGTTTGGAAGTTTTAGATCCTTCAGAGAATCACGAACAGTTAGCAACAAGGAAAGGCATTCCTGTATCTTCATATATAAATTATATAGTGGACCCATGGACGTCTCAATGAAAACAGGCTAACTTCATCACGTGAAAGAGTTATCTCCATCATCTCCGAATCCAATTTCTCTCCACAGAATAAAGTTTCAAAAGAATCTAGTAAGTTAAGGAGGGATGTAATATTCTGGAAATTAGTTCTGGATATATGAGTACAGAAAATATTGAGGCATCTCCGCAGGGGCTGGATAGTTGCCTTGAATCGGTCCCTGAAAAGCTCAAGAAATGATTTAAGCTCACCGCTTCCACATCCGCTCCCATCATCATCACTTCCTGATTTGCTTCTTTTTGTGTGTTCGTTTTCCAAAAATATGTGGTATTGACGAACACAGTTGGCAAGAGTATCTATCATGGAATTTAGACTAGTGAATTTAGAAAAGCACTCTACACGATGTTCCAAGTATATTTCTTCAATGTTGGCATCAACTTTCAGCCGCTCCTTGCTCCCAAAAATAAGCATGTCAAAGTAACAGAGAAAGCTTTTCGTTTCAGTGCTTATACCAATATCTGATTGCTTTAGCAGCTTTAGAACACGAGATGCCACTCCCTTGATAGCAACATTTGTAGGAGCACAAACAATGGTTCTACGTTTCCTTTTCAAGAGAGTAAATAGCAGTGTAGCGACAGTTGTAGTCTTCCCAGTTCCAGGAGGACCCCATATCAGTTCGACAGATGGCTTGTTCTCACATTTGAGTTTATTGAGACAGGCCCCAACTGCATGTTTTTGGGATTCATTCAGATCATGGCACAATCTCTCGTCAAGGCTCTCACTTGCAGAACCATTACCTTCCGTTATACAAATATTAGAAACTTTGTCAACCTGCAACCAAAACACATTTCTTGTGATAATCCAGACCGTGTTAATATGGTAGAGCATTGCACAGCACAAACTTAAATCCCTTGAAAAGTATAGTACAGAAAATTTTAAGGTCTAGTACTAATGAGTAAGTCGCCTCCAAGGAATTAATTTTCCCTATGGAAGACATAACTTCACTAATTTCCCATATCTGCTTTCATCTCCACATAATGATGAGGACCAACTAAAAGAAACAATCATCCTTATCTTTTAATGCAACAGAATGGCTTAAAGCATCATTTATCTTATTTCCAGTGGAACTTACAAATCAACAGGTGTAAAATGAAGTTTTGAAGCTTAGAGGAATATAATAGCAATTTTAAGTCTAAATGGACTAAAGGTGCGAAAAGGAAAGTCGTACCACCAAATCTGTGCAGAGAACTTCCTTCACAATATCCAAGTTCAGAGACCTATGCAACGCATCCCATATCCTTCTGTTAGTGACTATATTTGTCAGGAAAATTGCATAGATTGGCTTCCAGGGATTATTTACTTCATGGTCCAATAATGCCCTTACTGTAAAGTTTGTGGATGACGTTGCCTTATTCTCTTCATTGTCTCCTCCAATCATCTTTACTGATGCAAGAGCCCATCTTCTTCCGGACCTCTCCAAGTCAGGAACAGTTGCAGGCTTAGCATCAGTTAGAATCAAGATATCTCCAGGCAAAGTTTTGTAAGTTTCCTTGCCACGAGTGTTGGATTCATTGCTCCACCGACCGGCCTTAACAGCATATGTGTTCCCACTTCTCGTGCATTTCACAGAGTCAGTAACCTCAGTGAAAGGCTGCGAAGAAATATTTTCCAAACTCGAGCACAGACTCGCCCGTGTCTCTTCCAGCAAAGGGTAGACATACGATCCGAGATAATGCTGGACCGACTGAAATGTCTCCGGTATAGTCTCCACCTACGAACATAGCTCGCCCAAATGTCAAATAGGACCAACCAACCTCAACATTCAAACAATACTTCGACCAAATTCCATAAAACATAACATGTACTCCCAAAATACCTAATGAGTTTGCCGAACAAAGTAGAAGCATAAAGGATTCTATTTCACCAAGTCGAATGCAAG